>NC_079294.1:19764988-20068018 GCF_023638135.1 Falco biarmicus | reverse complement strand
AGCAGAGCGCCAACTCCAATGGAACTTCATCTCTTGGAATCATATTCTGTGAATTCATCCACTTCCCCTTACCCCGCCAAAATCTCATCAACAGGAAGTGATTTTGAAATAGCTTTTCATCCTAAAAAAAACCAAAAAAATCCATCAAAAAACCCCAAGCCACCACAAAAGAAAGCAACCACACACCTACAACCACCTGCATCTCTTTGTGATGATGTAAACAGGACAGTTAAAAGAACCTATTGGCTTCTATTAAAAGGCATAACCTGACACCATGCATGTAAAGGACTGCAAACCTTGCATTTATTTCCTCCCCCCAAAAAATGGTAAATTGAACACTCATGTTTTGAGAGTATTAAAGATGGTCCTACTGAAAAGTCTAAACACATCTACACATTAATTACTTCAAGATAATCAAGTGGTATTCTCAGCCTATTACCTTTGTGTAGATAGTATAAACACACTAGATTAGAATCCACAACTAAAAAGCTTTTTTTTCCCCCCACAGTGGACAGGAATAAAACTTAATTTTCTGTGCACTTGCAGCAGAATGCATAAAATGGTACACCTACTGGCTGAACACTAATGGAAATAACAGTACTATTACCTCAAGCATACTACCTATACAATGGAATTCAGATATAAGTAACCACTTTGAAATAGACAAAACCTGCAAGTCACCCTTATTTCAAACCTTCCCAATATTTATCACAATGATCTGTTAAACTTATGGGTATGTCAATCATAATGCCACAGAACTCATGCCAACTCCTTGGTCATACTGTAAGACAAGACTTCTGAACAAACCTATACCATCTAGTAACTTAAAGTTTCACAGGTCATGAGGAAAATCTGTAGAAAAATACTTTATGTAACATTATTACCAACATTTCACTATAGGGTGTGAAAAATCGAATGTTTTGTAAATAAGCTACATTACTAGACTTCGTAATAAAAATGCATGAGAAAGCTTCACAAAGACTATAAAGGTGTAACATTAGAGACCTTCTGTACCTTACAAAACCAGTCTCTCTCTTTCCTATTAAATGTAAGGGGACTCTTGGGCCTAATGTTAACAATCAGTTACACAAATTAACATAAAACCCTGGCAGGAACATACTCACTTCTGCAAACCAAGTCCAAAACATAAGCAACGTGGCTGCAGAGCTCCTCCACAGTTCAACTCTTTTGCTAATCCAAAGAAAGTACATTCAGCTTCTGAAACCTTGTTAAAGCACATGTTCTTTTTATTAAGGAAACATTAGATAATTGTGATAAATTCACAGGAATGTAAGACTCCTTTCTACGTGAAGAGAAGAAAACTTTATTTGTATGTAGTGGTGCAACAATCCTGTCTAGAAAACCTTGTCATCACTTGAGCTGTTGAATGAAGATACTACAAGCTACATACATCTTTCTGTAGAACTCTGAAATTGTGCTAGGAAACAGACTCGGCATCTAGGAAGGTGGAATTCAGCAGAAACCTCTCCTTGCCTAAGATCATGGAGTGAATCTTCTAGTGCAATGAACTTCCAACAAAGCATATAAACTTGAGCACGTATTTCCTCTCAATTCTTACACTAATCAAGCTGAAGATGACTCTTCAAACAGTGTTAAAAAACGTTGTTTAAAAACAATCTTCTCCTTTGGTAGCATCTTTAAAGCCTTCTTCCCTCCCCTAATTTGAAAGTTGAAAACTGAACACTGAATTTTTGCTTCTTATATTAATTCTCAGTGATCTTTATTCTGTGTCAATGAAATGGATAACAGCTAAATGGTTAGCCTATACTTTACACTTGCTTGCATTAACAAGTACACAATTACTCCTTAAAAAACAACCAAAACACCCCAACAAACCACAAAACACTAAAGCCAACACAAATTTTGCCCCACAATTAGAACTTACTAAAGGGTCTGACAACTAGAACGAGTTCCATAAACTGGTATTTCCTGCTACTAACCACTGCAATAGAGAAAATTCTAACAGCAAGAGAAAACAGAAATCAATCCAGGAACAGCCAGTCTTCCTAGTTTTCTGTACAAGTTCAGGATTCACTAAGTTGTCCCACTTTACCTTTCATGTGTATTTTTTACTGTCATAACACATGAAACAAGTTTCTCAACAGAAAAGTGGTAAGATATTTGAACACCTCTTTACTTGAAGTGTCTGTGCATAAAAATTAAATCAAAATCTAATGGATGCCAGATAATGAAATTTCTCTACAATAGGTAAAGTTTTCCTCCTGCTGCCAATGTCAGATCTCAGCAATTCAGGTATTTCGTAATGGGAAAACAGGAAGAGAGGTAGAACATCTTCAACTCATGAATGCAGTATATCTTTGCATTTCACCACTCGGTGAAGTACACCATATAGGTATTATACAAAAGAGCACTAACATTAAGAATACATTCAAAAAAGTTATTCAGCAATACTTAGAAGAATCAATCATGCACCCAACCCCTTAAACAAATAGTGAAGATTAAGTTTGTAAAAAGTTCTTCATACCAGTGATGCAAACGTGTTTATATGCACTACACCAACACAGCTGATAAATATCTTTAAAGAATACATCACAATACTTTATTGCCCCAATATATAGAACTCTGTCATCAGGTACTTCTGAATCAGAAAGTAAGAACTCTATGTCCTAAAACAATCCCAAAGACATGAACTGTAAAAAAAAAATGTCATTTTTACAGCCACTTTAGGTAGCAGCATCTTCAGTGATCATTGCTTAGTTTCATTCCAAAAGAACCATAGTATTGACTCCTTTGAAACAATCTTATTGTAAGTTTGAGCTTCTTAAGAACACACTGATGCCATCCAACTGAAGACAAACTGCTATTAAATTCAAAACCCTAGAGCCAAATTTCCCATAATTAAGCTTATTTAAGAATGTAAGCTGCATATTTGGCAGTTCTACTTTGGGTTAAAAAATAAAGCCCTCAGTAAATTAGCCTTTAACAGGTTTTGCTGCATTAATCCTTTGAACAAAAAGAACCATAACACTCTGGACATATGGTACTTCTTTCTTAAATGCACATTTACATAACTGTAGAAATATGAACTTTTGAGTGGAAGTATTACTTTGTAAATTCTTCAGCAAAATTATTAGCCTGGCTGTTGCCCTCTTATGCAGAGGCCACAGACAAGTGTTTTCCTCTAGAGGTGGAGACAAATCAGTAATAGCAACATCGGTCTTACCTACAAGACTGCATTGGCAACATTCTGTGACACTGAAGCATTCTGAAAAAGTGTTACAATTACGAAGTTATCCCAAACAAAACAGATTATTAAAATGTGCCACAAATACTGGCATTCACCATCAATGATGCAGTCAGAACAGCCTGAAATATTCTCAGTGCTTTCGCCTCAAAATTGGTAGTCTTGCCCTGTTGCAAAACCAAGTGTCAAGACATCAATTGCTGCTGCACAGATCAGCACCAGAAGTTGTGTACGCAGCAAGGACAAATCTTGGTTTTTTTCTGAGAAAAGCCTGAGAAAGGAATAAAAATGCAGGGGAGTAAAAAAGCAGAGTCTAGAACTAAATGATATGGAAAGAAGCTCATAATTGGAGAAACTACACTATTTTTTCATTCAAGCAATCATCAAAAGAATAGCAAAGTTGAATTACTCTAAACTCCCTGCTTGTATAAAAAGCAGAATCCAGTGTCAGAGCGCAAGGCTAAGACAACAGAACAGACAGCAAGAGAACTAACTGGATATGGGGCTCAGTGCCAATATCAGCATTTCTATACACTGCTTGGGAAGCTGTCACTGTCTTTATACAGTTTTAAAGATCAAAGGGATCAGCCAAATTTTAACAGTAAAGAGTGAAAGCTGTTGTCCACTGGAAGAGATAAACCATTTCCTCTGTGTGACACAGGGGTGGGACAAAAGAAACTATTTTCTCTGAATCAGGTGTAAGAAATGTGATGAAAATTAAACTGAAAAGACTATCTATACAGAAATTATAACAATCTAGTCTGGTGCATCCACCTTGTAAGCAACAGGAAAAAGCTGCAAAGTTTGCAGAGAAAAACCTTCAAATATCACTGCAAAGCACCAGAACTGTAATAACAGTGTAACACTTGTGTGTTCAGTGCAGTAACCCTATGAAAAAGTCAGGTTTTACAGAAGGGATTTCAGCTGAGAAACTTCATCCAGACCCTAACCATACACATCTGTAGCATCTGACAAGCAGCAAGAACTCTAGTTACTCCATGTCCGTGCTTTTGCACTACAAAGCTTGAAAATACTCGGTCCTTTTCTTGCCTAGCAATTTAAAGAGACTTGACCAGCTGAAATGGGAAACCAATTTTCCTAAACATACTTTTTCAAGATTGCACAGCAGCAAATTCTCACAATGCACTGGAGCAACACAGCCGAAATTTCAGGATGCAACAATACATACCACCCAATGCCTCAACATACATATATCCATGTTTCAGAACAATCTCTACTTCTTCCTACCAGTTTTCCCACTTGAGCTTAGAATATAATTCTGTAAGATGGAGACATCCTTCATCTTATTCCAAACCCCTTTCCTCACTTCCTTTACACTGGCTTTGCCATCACTAGAGCTCTCCAAGAGCCAGCATAGTGGGATAATATGGCAGAAAAACCCAGGAGAAAGATGCCTCCCATTCTCAGTAGCAAACTGCTCTAATAAGACCATCTGCCCATAAAACAATGGTCTCTCCTCATCACCAAACCAACTGCCATTTTTTGATGAGTTACAGATTTGTAAAAGCTGAATCGTTACCAACTCTTAGTCGGTATAGAAGAGCCAGTTTATACCTAAAAACCAAAAAAAATCAGACAAAATGCGCACAACAAAATTCCATGTGCTAGTGTTTAAGTCTAAGAACAAATAAAATCCAAAACCACTCCAGAAAGGTGCTGTGTGATCAGCAACAAATGATTCAAGAATACAGAAGTACCTCAAGGTAAAAGAAAGAAATTAAGATACGTGCTTACCTTGCATGTCAGATAAAAATCAAGATGGCAGTGAATGCTACCTGCTTTCTCAATTTCAGAACAACTTTGCAAACATGGATTTAGGATTAGGATTTTTGGGTCCCACTTACAAGTGGGAGCTTCTGGGCTCTGGCAAAAATAAGAATTATAGAATCCATTACAATGCAATCCAATAATGCCTCCCAATGCAAATAAGACTACTATTTAAGCAGTATTGTCTTCATGTCTACCTGAATTGTTGCAGACTATTTTAAATTATTTGTCGTCAATGGCATTTTTTCAAATATATTAGGTCACACTATGAGGAAAACACTTGATGCTTTCTTCTGAAAATGGGACTACTCTCTGTGAAGATAAATCAATCAACATAATTTATAGACATTAGGGAGCTTCAGCTTTTTCTTAAGCAAATAAAACAATGCACACCTTCACCCAGAATAGGTTTTACTCCTTTTCTTAAAAGAGCCAGAAAGGCCTAAAGATCAGTAATGTCAATTAGAGAGACATAACAAGGCTTACACGTGAAACAAAGGAAATAAAAAGATGTACAGTTAAGCAACAGCCTACAGAAGTTAGATCATGCATTTTTAATTAAACAACAGGTTATTCAACAAAAGTTAGAGCAAAAACCTGGTTTGCTTACAAAAGTCATTACTTCAAGATTGTATTAAGGGCAGTGCACAAAAAGATCCAAACAGCTGCGTAAACTAAAAAAAGACACCCAAATACAAGCATATAATTTTAATCAAGCCATTACACATCTATAGCAGCTAAATAATTTTCTTAGGGCAATGCTTCAGGCTTCCTCAACTCCCCAGCTCAAGGGGAGGGATGTCAGGACCTCAGACTGTCTCAGGGGTTTTTTTTCCAACCAGTAATTTTTTTTCACCACAGGACTGAGTAAGTATAATCAGGAGGTCTGGCATGACCACAGGTCAATTAAAAACAATTTTCACCACTCACTATAACAGTTGAAACAAACTACATTTTAAACCTGCAATAAAAATACTTAGTCAACATTCCCAGTGAGCAGCAAGAGACTGGGAAACTGCGCAATGACAAAGCCTGCAGATACGAGTTTAAGAGGACTAAGATCAAGTGACACTGTAAAGTCCCTGCATCTGGCACAACTGACAGTGGCCTGAAATTGATAAACCATGTTGAATTTAATTTCTGTTTGTGCTCGGCTAACTAGGCTCTCCAAGTTCTTGATGACTTACTAGCTCAGACACCTGCATTTTAATCATGAGTAAAGAGAACTGGCCTCTCTAAAAACAGATTGCTCCCTGCCTGACACTCCAGTACATCCCACAGTATGGCTCTGCAGGTTCCTGGCCAGGTGGTAGGCTACGGTCCCTTGGCATCAACCTTAAATTCTTTTACCCATTAGAACACACAACTGTTGTTCCTACAGATACCATATAGTCCAATTATGAAGCCATTTAAAACAGTCTTTCAGGCAGTTGGGTAGACTGAAAATACTATTAATACAGAATTTTAACTGGGAATTGAAATGTCCCATACTAGGCCAGTCATATCAGTTTTGGGAAGAGTTTTGTCACAGTAAGAAAGTTCAAAAAGTAACAGCAGATGCTGCCGTTCTATATTTTCCATTTGTCAGATGTACAAAACCAAGTCTTCATGGCTCAGAATTCCTTTCAGACTAGAGATCAAGAGGTCTCTAGAAATATGAAACAGGATTTCTAAAATTATTTCTACAGTTTATAAAAGCCTGACAGGTTAGCCCAACTTCTAACCCCGCAGGTACACTGTGAATAACAGCACTGGCATCTTACTTGAAGGCAGCTCCTCTGATGACTGTATACCAATACCTCAGAGAGAGGTTTTTCATTAGCATCTCTGCATATTACTTTTCCTTTTCCTTTCCTTTCTTTTCTACCACCCCTCTGAACACTCATTACATGCACTCTGTGTGATGCTAGGAAAAAACCCAAGGTTTCAAGATTATGCTTTGTAATTTTGCAGAGTGAGAACATAGGTTCTTGCCCTCAAGGACCATTTAATACTGAGATTTCTTCAGTTAGTAGTAGTGGCGGAAAAAAAAAAACAAACCCAAGCAAAAAGCCCAGATACTTTTCCTGAACAAGCTAGGAATACTACAACAACTTTACCATTTTGCTGGAACCTAAATCCTAAACATGTAAACCAACAGTCACTTTTTCAAATAACATCAGAAAAATACTGAACAAGAGCTGCAACACTGTTCACATGCCAATTACTCAGAGCAATCAACTGGCAATTTTGATCACTGGGTTTAACATTTAGCGCCAAATCAACCAATTGTGTTAGTGAGACAAATCAAAGCAGGCATATCTGCTTTTCTGAGTCTTGACAGTTTCTAAATTTTATCATTACTTTTTACAATCATCTACTTAGGAAACAGAAAAATTTTGGGATATAGATTATCCATGGTCTATTATTTCTGTTTTGTCACTTCAAACAATTACTACAATTGAATTTATGTCAGGTTATACCTTAAAACCATTTGAAAATAATCAATGCAGCAGCCTTTAGTAACTGTTAGTGGAAACAACAGACTAATCACCCGGGAACCCAAATACTTACAATAATGCATTCAATTTTCCAAGTTAAGTCTACAATTTTTGCTTTAAAGCTGCAGAAATTTACTTTAATAATCAAAGCAACCATTCCATCCTTCTGACACACCTGTTTACCAGAAACACTGTACAATAAAACAGTTTTATCCCACTCAGTTTTCAGAAACCATCTGAACAGAGTTTAGTTCTCTAGTCCCCAGCGACTGCAAATCATCTCAGCAATGCAGGCAAAGAATTTTGTTCCAGCACTACCAATGCTACCATGCCTGTAATAACAAAACTTATATTTGCAAAGCAGAAATAATAGAGCAAAACTAGGACAGTTTAGCTCTCCCACAGTTTGGGAAGTTTTAGGTATCCCACAGATGGTCAGATTTCATCCACCACTTCCAGGGCTTCTGGAACTTGAACCAAAAGCTTCACATGCCCTTTTCCAATTCACCAATCAGTTGAAGATACTTATCAATCTGGGATTTGTTTTCAACCTGAAGCCAGCTGACATTTTGTATTAGAAAACCATTTACTCAGATTTATCTAGAGAAGAACATCCAACAGAATCAGCATCCATAACCTTTTTGTTACTTTGAAAAGATATATTCATTATTATGAGAAGATATAACTATTTCCAGATATTTAGCATATTTTTAATCTGAATGTTGACTGAGTTCCAGAAAAAAAAAATAAATCACCTAAAAAATTAAGTAATCAGAAACTATTATTTGATGCCAATAAGATTTATGAATATCTTAACACTCCACTAACTCAAATCATCCCAAGTATGCACCTATATTCTTTCAAGACCAGTTCTGGAATTCTGAATACAAACACAAGGGGTATTTATTAAAGAACTTCAAGTTCTAACAAGCTAAACCCATAAATGTATTTCTAATGCTTTCTTATTCCTCCTATTCCTTACTCCTCTAAACTTTAAGCAAATAGCTCCCATGCGCAGTATTTCAGTCTTTCTTTGGGTAACGTCTGTTTTTCTTTTGGTTCTGCACACCCTCTGTTGTGTGTATTTTGAATTGACGCAGTGCATTTTTGGATGGTTCTACACTGGAAGTCCAGAAACCAAAGCCAGTACAAATTCTACCTGCTAAATAAAAATTTTCACAAATATACCTGTAAGAGTATACTAATATAATGATATATGAATCCTTGATACCTGCAATGGTGCAATGGTCACCAATAATATGCTTGATTGTTTATAGATTTCTTGAAGTACAGGTCAGAAGTCAGACATGAAATTTGGTGCAAAGAGATAATAAATTATTTTTCCTTGTTTTTTCAAATAAAGTATAAAATAAGGCTCCCTAAGAGACTGAGCTGAAAGGACAGCAAGCTTAAAGATGTTGATAGACAAGCTCTAGCAAATCTTGTTGTAGCAGATTAAGTTACTATCCTCAGCTATAGACTCTGCTCCCATCAGAAGTCACTGATCCCAAAAGCAGAGTTGGCAGAATGGAGCATGTGCTGACACCTCAGCCACTTCAGTGCTAAAACTAGGATCTTAGTTTGTGTCAGATATTACACTATGAACTGTAATGACTGAGAAACAAGCACTTTGCTAATTCTGCAAATGATGAACTAGAGCAGAGGAGCTGAGTAGGGAAAGGTAAAAAAATGAGATCACTAAATCTGAGAAGTTTCCCAGAGCTATAGCTGCAATCTAAAATTCTTCTAAAGCAGCCAGAAAAAGGTGTGAGAAGCACAATGTGAACTGTTAAACAGTTTGTAATTAACAGGCACTGATTAGTCATGTTACATACCTTAACAGCTGAACACTCAATTTCATATCACTTTAAGAAATCAGGAACTGAAGTTTTGCATGGAATTTTAATTATCACATGAAGTCTCAACTACAGAAGTTATAAGGAGCACTAACACACCAAAGAGCAGCATTAAATATCTTTCTAAGATTTGACAAGAGCGTGCACTTAAAAGGGAACACAAACTAGCCTAGATTTACGGCCTAGCCACTTAGCTATGCACTGCATTCATTAAATATTTGTATAGAAAAGACTTCAAAAATATTGACAGAAGGAGAAGCTGTATGAAGTTCTCACCAACAGAAGTCATAAACTGGCATAGGGGACAAAGTATTATGTAAATTCAAGTTTGGAACTGAAGTCGTTAAATTTAAAAAACATATATGCAATTACAGAATACTTTATTACTACCTAAGTGTTATTTCAGATGTTATACAACCTGTCAAGTAAAATTCTTGAAATTTGTACTGTGCAGTTATCACCCTAGTATTTTTCATTAGGATTAAATAGATACACAATTTATAAACCTTATATGAAGAACAACCAGCCATGGAAACCACACTCAAGGCTTCAAAATAAGCCTAACTATTAACTTCTGTAAATTGTCCCCTCCCATCCACCTTTTAATGAGGTTTTTAAGCTTCTAAGATTCCTCTGCTTTTCCAAACAAGTATGTCATACAAATTCCAAGTTCAGCATCATGCAGAGGGCCCTACCTAGCTTTGCACATTGTCCACTGATCAAAACTAAGCCATCAACATGGAATCTCAAATGAGACCAAATATTACTTTTTTGTAGAGAGGAGTTCACAGTTATTGTATTATTATTGTATTGTTACATTATTTCATTAATCTCTTGCTGAGATTTTTCAACTGTACAGTTCCCCCTTTTTAAAAGAAACCTCAAAAAACCCCAGCTTGTTACATGCTTGTAGCCCAGTCTAGCACAGTATCTGATTGAGGTAATTACTGTATTTTTACAGAACAAATTTCAGTAAGGTGCAAACCACTGTTTTTGGCTCTTTAGGATAACACTATAGAAATGCCCCTAATGCAGGGATCCTCAAACTTTTTAAACAGGGGCTGGCACGTGGATGAAGTGGCAGGCAGTCACCTGCGGCTGCTTGGTCCCCCCCCCAACCCCCGGCGGGGGGTGTGTGTGTGTCTGTAAATACTGGGGCCGGATTGAGTACCCTGGAGGGCCGTATCCAGCCCGTGGGCTGTAGTTTGAGGACCCCTGCCCTAATGAGTCAGGTCAATGGTCCATCAAGCTCAGAACTAACTCTCCATGTGACAGTGGCAACCACACACGCTGTTTAGGGATAACCTGTGCATCCAGAATTTCAATTGTTACAGAATCATTGGATCATTTAGGTTGGAAAACACCTTTAAGATCATTGAGTCCAACCATTAACCGAGCATTGCCAAAACATTAGATCATACATCTCTGACTATTCGACTATGAACCATTAAATGTATCTGTCAATGGATCTGCTCTCTTGGAATCTGTATAACCCCTTTTTTGAACACGCTGGTATCTGTTGCCTCCACAAACTCCTATGGCAACAAATCAGTAGTTCACCATCCAGTACGTGAAATACCAGATTTTATCTGTTATAAACCTATCATTTTAATCAACTGCATCCTGCATTTATAAGATCCACAGCTTCCATGGATTTTTCTTTTCTAAAACCTCCATCACATCCCATTCCAACTAAAGGGTTCCAGTCTTTCTGAGAAAGTCTCTTCTTGTAAGGCTCCATCCCTGATTGTGTTAGTTGCCTTTTTCCTTTTTTTTTTTTTTTTAAAATTCTGCTGTGTACTTCCTTTAAATGCAGAGACCTGAACTATACATAAGAATGAAGACAGCAGGGTTTTGCATAGCTGCAGTATGATGTCTTCTGTCATCTTAATGCCTTTCCTGATATGTTTAGCATTTTGTTGGCTTCCTGGCTGCCATTCACACTACAAAGCACAGTGAACAGACACTATGGATAAAGATAACTTTCTTCACAGTTCTACAGAAACCAGGAGTCTGGTCCAATTTTATTACACTTCACAGACATCCCACCATACAGTTGCTAAGAATTATTTCTTGAGCTCCTGGCACTGAACTACTCTGCGCAGACTAGATGATAGTCATCATGTCCCATAAAAAGCTATTGCTGTTGAACTTCACTCTTATTGCAGAAAAAATTGCCACTGAAATAGAAGGGGTATCTTTGAATATATCAAAGCTGTAATAAAAGGTAAAAGAACACAAGCACCATAAGATCTAAAGCAGAACCAGGACAGTACTGCAAAAAGAAAGAAATGTGAAGTATAGGTAGTTTTACAAGCCAATCCAACCTTAAGACACAAAGAAAGAAAAAGCAAAAGGTCATAAGACTTAATAGATAGCAATGGTGTGAACATTCAACACAGAGAACCTCCGTTTCCTTCCCAATACTGTCCATCTTCTCTATTTAGAGAGAGGAGACTGAGAAAGATTCATGTTTGAAGGTTGCAGAAGGAAAGAATGCGAGAAAACGAGCAACAGGAAAGTTGCCAAAAAAAGCAGCGGCAAAAATGTAACAAGTTCCTACTAAATCAGGAAAGATCCAAGGGAAAAGAAATATCATGACTATTCAAAATTGATCCTATGACTACTCCCAATAGCAATAGGCTTATAGTCTTAAAATTAAAAAGAAATAGTTTAATCTAAAAGTTACTTCATAAGAAATAATCTGACATAACTCCTAACTGCTGCTTCAAAACATCACAGAAATAGATGCAGTGTTCTCTTTTTCAGTCAAGAAGAAATAGCTCTTCGTTGCACTTCATTCTGACTTCTTACTTGAAAATTGGCAAAAGCTTAAAGAAAGTAATGACCTACAAGACGTCAAAATAACTAGTCTTGAATAGCTTTTTGCTGTTCTGTCATCTTAAAACCATCCTCAGAATTTTTTCTTTTGGGAGGAAGGACAAGTGACATTTACTTTTTTGATTCCTAGCTTTCCTTGGGACACACTTTCAGCCCTTAATCTTTACATCTTGCTTGATGAGCCAATGAACAAACAAGAAATTTAAGTAGGCTGAAAGGTAGAAAAATGTCCACCTGACTGTAGAATCCTCAGATTGCCACTTTCCTCCTCTTTCCACTGAAGCCAAGTAACTTGCCTCTTCAGAGTTCTAGCTAGCCCTCATCGTATCAGCTTGACGCAACACACTTTGTCAGGAAGTGGTTGATGGTAACAGCTGAAGTTTTGAGAGGAGATCACAACACACACTAAGTAGGTATTCTACAAACAGGCAAGAACTAAATTAATTGATAATTCAGTAGAAGTCCCCAGATATAACAAGAATTTAGCCTCACATGGATTTTTAATGCTGTTTATACTCTTAAAAACAAAAAAAAATTGAAACAGACTATTCTATTACTCAAAACCAATAGTGCTGGGCTCATAAGTCATTTAGTCAGTCAGCCCAACAAGACAATGCTGAGCTGATCAGCTTTTACCTCACTTTAAGACACTGTGCTAATTCCTCCTTGTAAGTAATTAATTAGGTTACTAATTTAGAACACATCCTGATTGCTGGAAAAAAATGAAATGGTAAGAGCTTGTACTCTGTTGATTTTAATTATCCTACAACAAAAATCACCATCTTTAAATACATATATCCAGTTCCATTTCAACTCTCTCTCCTAACATTTGAGAACTTCTAATACCGTTCAAACAAAATGTAAATGCCACTGCATAGTGGCACTAAGCAATTCCATCACCGCTTGATCCTACAGGAACTGATTCTGCAGAAAGCATGTGATGTCCACTCATGTTATATTCTCCCACTAACACAGGACTAAGTTTGTCTGCTGACATCATATGCCCTTTCAGACATTGGGAAGAAGAGATTTGCTCTCTGGAAACAAGGAAATACATAAATATAATACAACCCAAAACTTATCGGTTTGAAACCTCAATGCTTAACTGAAAGTGAGCTTTCCCTTCAGAGATGAGAAAATATTTAGAAAAATAGGACATACCACAGGCATTAGCAACACATTCTCTTAACCAATACAAGACATGCAATGCAGTTATCTGTAACATAGTTTTTCTACAAAAACAACTTTAATTCTCTTAGCCAAGGTGCACTGCTTTAATCCACGATTAATCTATCTCATTTCATTAACAGTAGCTGACAAGTGAATCACAGTTTGATAAAACAAGACAAACAAGGGCAACCATAAGTTCTCAACCATGACACTGCAGGAACACTGCATGATCCAATATTAAGGTCAAGCCTTAGCTTTATGCATAGAGGTATCAAATTCTAAAGAAAAACTTGTCATGGTACCTGCTGTGCTGAAAAATTTAACTTGGTATCACAACCACCATGCAGAAAAACATGTTTCCCACTCTACATTTCTCCTCTGCCACAATGAAGACCAGCTTCTAAACAGAAGTGATTAGCAGAAGGCATTACTGAAGCATACTGCCTTCACTGACCTTAACTGCAAAGATCATCCCAGTTAAAAGAGCACTTGGGTTTAAATTTGAATATTCAGATGAGAGCTGACTGCTATCTCCCTGCCACCCAAACCAAGATAAAGATTTGGCTCCAGGGAAATTGACAGGTCACAGGAGACATCAACAGTGAAGCCATTTCTCTCAATAGCATTTCTACCAAGACATCATACCTGTTATAGTTTACCTGCCTTCAGCCTTGAACAAAGTGAACTTTTAAAGTTACATTACTCTTTTGTATACACCTCATTAAACACAAGTCACTCCTATGACATCATACTGCTAACAGTAGCTCACACATTTCAACAGTATATTATAAAGACTGCTGTTGATACATATGAACTAACTCTTTCAGGCATTAGTATACATTGTCCTCCTTTGTTCTCACACATTTGTACTCAGAATGCCACTTAACACTACTGGTACCTAAATAAATACTTCTTTTCCAGCCTCTCCTTCCTGATTTTTAAAATACACACTTATCCTTGGAAATAGACTCTGAATGCATACAGGCACCTCCCAGCACCAGGTCAAAGAGCAGCTGCTGAGGTTGCACTGGCACTTCCTAGTTAACGAAGGGTTTTAGTTTTCCTGCATTTGACTTTCTAAGGAGCTTGGAGATAACCCTGAACAACTTCACACTATGAAAATAAGTCAATTCACACTGAACATTCATATTACAGCTGATGCACATACACAGCTATGTGCTTTAGATGCTAACATACTGACTTTTATTTGTGACTATTATCACAATTGAGTACTCCCAATGCCTTTTGTAAAGGACCATTTAACTGTCCTATCACTTTTAATATATCCTTACCACAAATTGCTTCTGGTTCTGAACTACTTTTAAAAAAAAACCAAACACACACACACACACAAACATTCGAGAGTCTTCCAAATCATCCATTATGGCCAAATGACCAAGTATGACACTCCAACAGTTTCCCCAGAAAATGAATCCTGATACAAGGCAAGAATGAAACTTATGGTTTGGTTTCTGTCTTACTTTTTTAAAGAATTATCTTTTCCAACAACTTCCATTTATTACATCATCTATTCTTTCGTTAGATCTTTGCAGGAGAGGAGTAGTTTATTTTCTATGCTGATAAAGTACAGCAAATTCAGATACTAAAATTTATGATTAACAACCACGAGCTGCACTGTCATATGTATCAACTATCAAGCCTTGTCCCTAATCCTAGGCAAGAAATTTAGAAAATGAAAGACTAGAGGCAAAATCAATTACTAAAATCACATTAACTATTTCTTACTCATTTTTATTTTAGAAAACAATTATGGCCAACCAGAACAGACACATGATGCATCAGGCAAATCACGAAACAGAAGGCACTGAGCTAATTTTTTAGTAATAAGATAATTATAGGTATGTTGAAACAATTACATTTTTGTATCTGATTATTTGGCATCTTATAAGAAAGCAGATCCATGAAAGAATCTAAATGCCACGCCACTAACTAGACTCCACAACCCACAGATAAGGAACCAAGCTCCGCTCCACAATGAAAAGTGTTAATAACCACACAAGTAGGAACTGGCCAAGTCAGCCAAGATAATCTTGAAGAGAAACGCAAGAGATTCAAGTCTCCAGAACATCACACTATGCTAGGAATAAAAAAAACCCAACCAACCAACAACAACATCCCTTTCACTTTCATCTGCTCTTTCAACACTGCCTGTAACAAAGAGACCTGGGTTCATACCATCAATCTGTACTTGATCATACTTCTTGCCAGCCAGTCCCTGGGCCATATACCAAACTTGCTCCCTTGTCAGTGAATCTTACTCTTCAAAATGAAACTGGCTGGTGTCTGGAACACCCAGCGGCCTGAGAGTTAAGCCATTCCCTTTGGGAATGGACAGATGAGGGTTTCGTGTTCCTCCAACGAGTAGAAGGATTTGAACCCAAATCTCAACATACTGGCAGGTACTCGAACAGTTTACTTGTATGTAAAGAAATGCAACATCACATCCTTTTTCTGCCAAAAGAGAAGAGTGTAAGATTAGGCCTTTCTGTGTTTCCTGCTTCACAGAATAGAAGCATTCCTTGTACAATTGTGCATTAATAATGGTATCTCTGTTTGCTTTCTAATTTAACTGATGCAAGCTTTGAGAGTTACAGCATTTTTCTCTTCCCACACAGCTACCTATTAGTATGCAATTAGATCCTCCTGCAGTATAAAACAAGTCTTTACCAACAGATATACATGGTTTATCACCACTGGTTAAAAAAACAAAACAAAAAAACCAACCCCAAAACTTACTTTAAAAATTGACTGGTATATAAACTACTTGGTTGTAATTTCCTCTTTTTGTTTAGCGCTCTGCTTCATACTTTACTGAACATACTTTACATCTGAACTATACTTAAAATATTTTGTCATATAGCTGTACTGGGAGTGCAGGAAGGAGGACATGTACACAAAATGCTTCTTTTGTCAGAATAGTTGTATTGAAGAAAGCTCCAAAACAGATAACTATACTAGAAAAATCTTTTTGCCAGCATACCTGATTTTAAAGAACAGTATAAACTGTTTCCACTAATTGAGTTTTACATCGCAGACATAGCAGTAAAACTTTTCAAATATACAGATGCCTCTCTCTGCCCATTAATAAAAGGGAAACAATAGAGCAGTATTTAATGAATATTTACAAAAAGCCTTGAGGTTTTCTGCTGAATGACCAAAGCAGTAATTAGTGTTTCAAATATCGTAATGTCGAGCCTTTCTGCAACACTACCTGTCACACTAAGAAAGGACTTTTTAAAAAAAAAAAAGGTAGTTGATAAGCAGCAGGCTGTTTGAAATCTTAGCTTTCAGCATTCTGAAAGCCTAACACTGTAAAAGGAATGCATTTAATCAAAAGTGTAAACTGGAAAAAAAAATGGTAGCTGTAACAGGTATTACAATTGTTAACATCTGACACTAAGATCCAGTCTATGAGGAGACATCATAACAGAATTTACATCTAAAAATGCCACAGAATTTTTAAAGGCTTGCAACTTCAAAGTATAGCAAAAGATTTTAATTAAAAAGCAAATGGAAGTGCTACCAAAATATAATTCTTTACATCGGAAAATATATATACAGACACATGAACTTCAGGCTACATTTACATTTTCTGCATCCATAACCTTCAGTATGAATTCTAACCTCTACATCACATTTTTACTGCTTCCACATCACATACTGCTGTGGTAACAAAAGATACCTGACACCTCTTAATGGCCTGAGTAACTACTGCAGATTGCCAAGGCATCTAAAGCAGACCAGTGAAGAAATATTTTGACTTTTCTATGTAAGTTCAGATATTTTGAAAGGAAATCTAATAAAAGCTATGTAAAACTACCATCTTTTACCATCACCTAATTCTATATAGCAAAAAAGACCATCTACTGCTATTCCACACACTGCAAGGCAAAATGATACATGCGGAAGGACGTAAAACCTGAAAGAACCACTTTGAAAAGGGTTAAGGGATCATATATTAACATTTAACTCTGTATTACTTTATTAACAGTAATGTTAATTAAATTTAACATGTAGCACACTGGTTCACAAAGCGCTGCAATATAAATATTTGATGCCTTGTTAAACCGTGTATGATACTAACCATTAGTTAAGCTTTTAACACGTGAAATACTGAATTTTTTTGGATGGCAGCATGTTGGAAAACAGTTCATATGTGTATAAACCAGCCAGACTCTAAAAAGCTGGACATTCAGAATTGTAATAACAGCTCCAAGATGATTATAAGAAAAAAAGATGTATCGTGTGTGAAAATTCAGAGGACCGACTAAAACCAAAACACTGCAGGCTCGGACGCCTAATTAAGGACCATCCATACACAGATATCCTATTTTTGAAAAAAATTTGAGGGAAAACACCTCAGTGCTCCAAAAAGATAAAGAGGTCCCTTTAAGACATAGGAAACTGTGCACTGAGGCAGCAGACACTTAGGTAAGGCCACCACCAGTCACCCCTCAGAAGTTTGACTGCAGTCACTGATGTATCATCACTTACCTAGACTTCAAGTATTTTGTTCTGCTCAGTGAACTACGGAGGTGGTTTATGCCCAAATAATTCCATTACAGAGGCTTTAAGCGTTCCCTTTTAAAAGAAAAAGTCCTCACAGCACTAGTTGATACTTACTGCTTTTAGTATTCCGCATTAAGTTCTTTTTCAGGGATCTGTCCCACGCGAGACATCTAAGTTAGAACACGATTATTTTAGGCATTTTTTTTTAAATGTTTTCCAAGAAGGTCGAAGGCGGGTTAATTTAATTTCCTTGTGCAGCCTGTCCCAGCAAACTGGCGGTCCCCGCGGTCTTTGTTGCCGGCGGGGCAGCGCCCGCCGCAGCGCGGCCTCAGTCCGGGGGGCGCCCGCGCCGCCACTGCCAGCGCTCCGCGGGAACCGGGCGCTCCAAGGCCGGTACGCGCGTTACCTGCTGCCGACCGTAAAATACACTAGAAGTTGCTCATATTCCGCCAACTTGACCCTGCAAAGCTTCACAAACCCGTACGAAGCGCCCCCTTCACACAGGCACCGTTTCCAAACGGAACTGCCAGAAGATCAGCAGCGCCCGGGGGGACACCGCAAGTTTCTCCCCTCGCCCAAACGCAGCACCCCCGCCCCGAACACGCGGAGGAAGCGCACGGCCGAACACGGGACGGTTTTCTTACAACCGGCGGGCCTAAGCCCGCGGCGCCTGCCCCGAGGCGCCCCGAGGGAGCAGAGCCGCAGGAGCGGCCCTCAGGGCCGGCCGGCCGCCCCCAGCCCGCCACGCTCCCGGCAGCGGCTCCGGGCGCCCCGCGGCGCAGGCACCTGTAGCCGCCGCCGCTGCCGGAGCCGCCCCCCCCGGCCGCGCCACAGCCCGGACCGTAGCCCGGCGGGACGCGGGCACCGACGGCGTCCCCCGAGAGCCGCTCAGCCTGGCTCGGCCCCGCCGCCGCGCCCGGCCCCGGCCCGGCCGGACCCCCAGGCCTGTGCAGGCGCTGCGGCCGCGGGGGAGGCTCCCCGGCGAGCCGAGCCGAGGCTGGCGGCTCCGCGGCGGGACCTGTTGCTCTCACGCCGGGCGCGGGAACGGGGACGGGGACCGCGCTCACCGTCCTTCCCTCGCCGCCGCCGCCGCCGCCACGCTCCGGCCCGGCCGCCGGCTGGAAGTCAGGATCGCGCACACCCCGCGGCGCCTCGCCGCCCTGCCCGCGGAGCCACCCGCCTACAGCCCCCGCAGAGCTGCGCAGCCGCCGCCAAGCCCGGCCCAGCCCAGCCCAGCCCAGCCCTGCCCCCCCGGCCGCGCCCGGCGCCGGCCGCCAGTCCCGCCCCGCCGAGCCCCGCCGAGCCGCGCAGGCGCGGAGCCGCCCCACAGCCGCCGCCGGGGCCGCGCCGGCCGCCCGAGGGGAGGGAAGCGGGGCGGGGCGGGCGCCCTCTGTCGGGCGGGGGGCGCGGTGCCCCCAGCGGGCGCCAAACGGCTGGCGGGTGGCGGGAGGGGCTGTCCTCTGGGGCCCTTGAGGGGCCGCGGAGGGCACGGAGGGCATGGACAGCTTCCGCGTCTCCACGCTCCCGCAGCCATGTCCTGTCTCTCCACCACGGCGCTCTCAGTCCCGGGGAGGCACCGCCACGGGAACCGCTGTGCCCTGAAGGGAGCTGGCTGGCTCGCCAGGGCTGTGGCCTGCACCTTCCTCCTCTCTCTCCCCTCCGGCTGCCGCCTCCTGCCGGCTGTGCCTGCTGCAGCTGGCCTGTGCCCTGTGCCAGCCATGCCGCTGCAGCCCCTGTCTCGTCCACCCTCCTCGTCGTCCCCCCGTTCTCCTTGCACTGCTGCTGAAGCTTCAGCCCAAGCTTGCATGTCCCAGCCAGGCCGGGTCCTGTTGTGGGAAGAAAAAATGCCTACTCCCACCTCCCTGATAGCCCAGGCCACCTCTGGAAGACCTGAGGGAGGCTGAGGGCCAGAAGGGGCCCAGAACACAGTGTCTGGGAGAATGAAGGAAAACGGGATGTTAAAGGTAATTCTACCAGGCTGCTTATAGCTGTGTTTTACAGGACCAGGGGAAACATATTCAGAACAGAATTTAGTTTGAGCTGAAAGCTGCATTCCCACCCCTGGTTTTTCAGGCTAGTCTGCCAAGATCATCGCCTGAGACATTAGAAGAAATATTCCATGTAACAAGACCAGAGAAAAAGCTTTCTTAGATCACTTAAAAGTACTAAAGAGATACCTGTTCACTCCATCTCTCCTTGCTTCAGTTTAACCATTTATAAATCTGTGTCATTTAACGCTGTATCCTTCTCCATAGTAAAATCCAGACGCAGACTTTCAACTTCCTATAATTTTACCCTATACCATGTTTTCTTTGGATCTGTTCTAAAGACAGACACACAGTCTAATTTCCTAAGTCCCAAAACCAGATCCCATTGTTTTCTTTTCTTACCCTGTGAAAAGGCCAGCTTACCTGATGCTAAGGTGTGGCCTGCCCATCTACCTGCAGAGGAAACTCTGAAAGCATTTTGCCTTCTCACATTGTGGCTCGGACTCCCTGGGATATCTTTTGGTTTGCTCGTTTCAGGGCAGCAATGCCTTATAACTGCATTTAACCAGCTATTTGTGTTCTGACCAGTAAAAAGGGTCTTGGTGTCAAGTGAGCAAAACTGCAGCACTGCAAGAAATAGAAATGTTGGTGGACTTCAGAGTTATGTACTTAGGAAATAAAAATGGAGGGAAAACATGACACTGGTAATTTGTGTCTGAGCAGCATGAAACTTGTTTCTTTTCACCTTCATATGAAAATGGTGAAAGTTCATGCGAATCTTTTTTTACAAACCGCTTTGGCAAAGGACCTGAGAACAAGAAAGGGCTTTTCCAAACTATGATACTTGCCTAGAAGATATAATGGCTGCAAAAAGTAGCTAGGTTCATCAGTTGTTCACTGGTGTCATCTGCATCCAAACTGATTGCTAATTTACTGTCTTTTCTACATGCAAGGTTGGGATGATCAGACAAAAAAAGCCAGAAATTCTGATTACAGTTTCCCTCAACTGACAGCATTTCCTCTTTCCTCTCAGAAAATCTCATTGCTTCCAGTTTGTACGTTGCCCAGTAGTGAGCTTTTAAACCAGGATAAGGGAATTATCTTCGGTATGTTGTGCAATTTGTGGTAGAGCAGAGAAGGATACACATCGGTTCTAAAGTTTATGTTGCCCTCTTTTACTTTCTTACATCTGTAGCTGAAGTTTTACTTTTTTGCCAGAAGGCATTACAGACTAGGTTAAGACTGAACTTGGGATATCTCCTGGATATATCTTTCTAAAGATCTGTTTGTTTCTTTGGTAACCAATCTCCTCCCTCTGGCTTTCACAAACACTAATATTAGCCCTTGCCCAGCTGGCAAATCCATTCATAAGATGCTTGAATGAGGCATGCTTGGCTAATTCTATCCAACAGATTAAAATACTCTGTCAGGCTGAGAAGTTGTCATATCCAAAAACATTTCACAATAGAGCACAGGATCAGCAGCATTATTTGTAAAGACCCAGATAACCTTTCTTTTTAAAATCACTGCGTTAGCAATTTAAGTGGACAGATCTGATGGTTCATTTTGCCTTGTGGGTGCTGTTTGGTGGTATACTGAGAACAAAAATTACTGGGACAAAATCAATATTTTGGCTTTAATTTAGCAAAACATGCCTGTTAAAAAGAATAGATACATAGAAAGAAGGTGAATGGGAGGATGAAGAAGGACAATGGAAAGGTGATTGAGTAGATCAAAGCTTTTAGTCTTCCTTTGTTTTGTCTTAGCTGATTAATCTTTCCTGAGTATCTACTCTTAAAGGAAGTGAGAAAATTACTTACCAAAGTACTATAAACTTTGCTGTTCCATCTCTTGTTCAAAGTTTACAATTATTATCCTTAAGCAGAAAGGAACTGAAAAGAAATATCCAAGCGATACCTTTTGTGATCTTGGATCTTAGAACATTTAGATTTTAGACATGATTTTTCTATGATTTTTGCTATCAGGAATTACAGGAACAGTAAAGCATGCTTCCAGCTACAGAACCAAGGTATTTAGGCAACAATTTATTATTGAAGAACTTTCCTTATAAGGTTAATGAATTCATTCTACAAACAAATTTTTTTAACAAAGAAAATGTTCATCTTTGGTGAATTGAATTTGACATGAATTAGTGTCACTGTTTTCCAGCAAGGTGCATATATAACTTTTGACCATGTAAATATGGCTGATTGTAATCAATGGAAAAAAAATAATATCTGACTCACTCTGAGGCATCAGCCTAATATAGGATAAAATGTTTTCTTTGAAACTATTGCCCTCTGGAGGAGGAATGAAAAATCATAGAAGGGTTAGGTAGAAATTCCTTTTTATGTCACTGTTTAACTGAATTTGTGCTTGAGTGGTTCTACAGACTGATGCAAAAAGGAATGGTCTGTCAGAAAAGCCACAGTGGCCACAGTGCTTGTCAGTGAAGGCTGGAGGAGAAGTAATCCCCATCTGCCTGCCCCATTACTCTTTATCTCTAAAGACACTGAATTCTACAACAGATGTACTTTCTCTTCCAACTTCATCCTGGATCCCTCCCAAGCTACTGTCATCCCTCCTTATTTGCCAAAATATTTTTTCATGCAATCCCTAAAGAATTCTTGCCTGCCTGATGTCAGACTCTGTATTCTATCTTCTTTCTTGACCTTTCTGCTGGGTTTGGGGTTTTGGGTTTTTTGTTGTTGTTTTTTATCTTGATTACCGTTTCCTTCTTGATCTTTTATTCTTGAAAGGTTTTGAGGAATTTTATTCTCTTCTTTTTATCTCTCTACTTTCATGTCTGGCATCTATTTAAATAGACTCTTTCCTTCAGTCTCCGAGAACTTCACAGGGATTTTTTCTTTGGCCTTTAGATATTGATAGCTTAGATCTTGGATAATCACATTTAAATGTCACCTTTAACTGAATATGAGTGAAAGTGAGGTCCTTCCTGCTCAGACTTTGCCTGTATATTCTCTCTGTGTTGCAGGGGAAATGACAATAGCTCACAGTGGTCTTTCCAGTTTGATTTATAGCAATCTGATGCCTCCTGACTACAAATCCGGTGATTGTTTTAACTCTAAGAAAGGCACATGCACCAGCCATCTGAAAGAATGTAACAGCAGCACTAGTCCACCTGTAGGGCTAGCTGTGTTCGGTATCTAGTGTTTCAAAGAAGAGTGCAAAATACAAAAGTCCAGAAACTAAATTGGTCAAATTGTGCATTAAGCGAGGAAAACAAACCAGCAACCTCTTGTTCTCCACAACCCAGCAACAGAAACCCTGAATTTTGAAATTAATACAGCAACCTAATTTAATTTCAGCCTTTCTTTAAGTAGGACAACAAATACCAAGGATTCTAATATGGTCATGTTTTTCTCCTTGATAGCATCTAGAACTTATCTTCCTTACTTTCTACCCAATAACTACATTTTGCATTCGTGTTCATCAGGGTGGTTGAAATATCTTCCTCTCTGGTTTCTAGTGTCCTCTGCCACTCCTTAATCCTTCAGATCTGAAATTGCACAACTCCAAGTCAGGTCGCAGTATTTACAAATAGGGCTGTAAACACAACAGAAGTTCAGCTGTAGAAAGAGGTTAATCTCCAGCAGAGAGGTCTCAAGTTCGGCAGTACTACTCATCTCTCAATGAAGAGTCTTAAGCCCAGAAATAGGAATCATTCCCAGAAGATGGGTGCCCAAAATTAAAGCTGGAAGTGAGGCTGTTAATGTAACAGTTTGGGGCACTTTTTAATCCAGAATAATAATGGGTAATAAAAATAATCTTTCTTGCCACTGTTTTCCTTTCCCCTATTAAGTTGTGCTCAAATTACTGATGACCTTATCTGTGTCTTTGTATCTGTTTGTTGCTGCTTGTCTGGTTTTTGATAGTTGCCATTCACCTGTGTGCCTTCCTCTGCACAACTCTCCATCTTTGGTTTGTTCTTGAATAAATCTGTAAGGACCTAAAGTACCTATTTAAGTCATCTGGAAAACAAAATCCTGCTTTGCTATTTATAACAATTATTAATTTGTATCACAACACACACTGTCCTTCCCTGATTTGCCCTTTGCAGGCTGGATGTATTAGCCTAAAGTTCACAGTCAAGACAGGATTTCGTTTGGATTTTAGTGCTAACCTGCTTTACTGTCAGCTTACGCATGCTTTTTACTGGGTTTACCTGACAGTTTGATTACTTTGTTTTAGACTGTGAATAGAAGGCAAAAGCCTCTTTTCTACTCTTTTTACTCTGTGGAACTTCTTTTCTTATACTCATAAACGTACATAAATGTATTTGTAAAGAAATAAAAATCTATGAGAGAACTCACAGATTTGTGAGAAAACAGGGGAGGAACCAACAAAAAGAACCAACAAAAGTTTCAACAGTTGATACCACCTAAGGAAAATACTTCTGTGGTGAATCCTATTCAAATAAGACTTTTGCGGTTCTTAGATTTGCCCCAGGTGTGATCTCTTTCCTGAAAGGTAGCTTAGTAGTGGTAATTATGTTAATGACAAGTCCCTCCTATCTGATAATGCTGCAATGTAAAGCTTAAGCTTTATGTATTTATCAGTCAAAAGTATGACACTACAGTGTATTGTTCACATGTTCTATAAACCTGAAATACAATAAATCTTTCTTCTGAAAGCAAACTAGATGTACAGTAAGACAGCTGTAAGATACTGTAAGACATACATAAACAACATCACAGTTCTCCTTCTTGTTCCCATTTTTTAATCTTCACTGAAATAATCTTGCATGCTATGCTTTATTTATCAGTTTTGTTTGGTGTAGGTTTTCATTTTGTTCAGACCTGTTATACTTTAATTACTGACACATAAGAATTTGTGGCCATTCTGTACTGTAGTTTTAACAGCGTGGATGTCTGAATATGACATGAGACAGAATCACTTTCAAAATTACTCTTTTTAGAACTTTTGTTTGAGTATTGCCCTGGTTTTTGGTCTTGCTTTCAAGAAATCGTAAACAACATCTGGGACAGTTAACTGCCAGCCAGCATGTCTGTTTTTCCCCAGCATTTAAAGCAAAGTTTAAAATATGTGTTATTTGAATCCATAACTGCCTAAGTTTTATTTGAAATATTCTGAAATTAAGAGACCAACTTTGTTTTTTTTCATCTTTCAGAAACAAGTTCAGAAAAATCCTTCATATGTCATTTCGTCACATGCATAAATCCGGAGTGCCATGGCACAGAGGAAATTCAGGTACGGCATCCAGTCCCTTTGTAGAAGTCCATGCTGATCCCAACATAATGTCTTCTTTACAGACATAAGATGCCAACAGATTTCCATTACCACCTCTTGAGCAACAGAGGCATAGCTGCTTGATTTTTGAAAATGAATTATAAAGGATAGCACCAAAATACACTTGTCATATGTTGCCATTAAGCAAAGCTGGTATACTTAATTACCTTTCCTAAGAAAGCCATAGCAGCTACACAATCATCTTCAAGGAATAAAAAAGGTGTGATACTAACAGAATAATCATTTCCACATAGCTATGTGGAGCTGTATGAATGGTCTTCATTACCCTTGATTAAACCTATAAACTGCAGTGCCAATTCTATACTGTTCTTATGAATCTGCACCTTGACAGAAAGTTGCAAAACCTGTTTTGGGATATATTGCATGAATACTGCTCTATTTTGCAATATTTCTGAAAAGTGTAGTCAAACACATGCTTGGTAACTCTACTGCTTGCAGGATCTTCAGTGACTGTCCTTCTTCCAGCAGTAATTTTTCTTTCAGAGGAGCTGATAGACTGTATTGGCTCATTGAGCCAACACTGCATACCAGTCTACTGAATCAGCTCAGTATAAGACTGTTTTGGTATGTAACCCAGCAAGCATCCATGCTGAGTTACTTTTCTTTGCTCCAGGCACAGTAATTAAGAGGTATTTTTTACTGCATTTGCAATGCAGGCAATTCACCCTTCTTCCCAGTGTTGTAGTCTGGGAAACACAATACTCTGAAGTTGCTCATTCTTTGCAGCGTTTACTGAGAGCATTTTAGGTTGGATTCCAGTAAACTGAGGCTGAATAGTAGTTCCATTTGCATGGTGCAGCAGTCCTTTGTCACACCCTGTCTCTTCAAGGTCTGTCAATGTGGCCACAGGTTAGGGTACTATTCGTGTAATAGTAGCTATTATTGGCAGCAGCATATATTTGCACACTGATCCTGGTTTCTGCACATAAAGGACTCTATCTATGTGTTCACACTCAAGACTTTTAATTATTCTAGTGTTGCATAGCCACATTAATGACTCCAGAACAAATGTCCTGAGCTTAGGGGGCACCTTTCTCCCCCTTACTGCAGCATAAGTAAGTCTTTATGGAAGTATTTTGTTAATTCTTCCATCCTGGCTCATCAGCTTGTCTTTTGTTATGATAAATGCATGTACTTGGGACATATACATTTATTTAACAATTCAGCTCTGAGAATTAAAAAGTGTTTTTCATTAACATTGTTTCTCATCTGAAAACCACTCTTCTCAAAATGTGCTTGGACATCTGATCCCTTTGTTTTGATGGATTTTAACTTCTTCCTTAGGACTTATTTCTGATGGCCTTATGCATTGGCAGGTTGTTTGGATGCAAACTAAATTTCTCTTTTATCATCATAGGTAGAGTGCAATGCTTCTCCGGACATGGTATTTAGCTTATGATCTTATTTATTCCTAATTAAATTTTTTATTTATTACATTCCATTCTATGTTACCTAGTATATGCAGCATATCTTGGTATCAGATCAGTCATAGTTATTACCTCTGTGCTAGCAGCATGGTTGTTTCTGATGAATACAAACAGCTTTTGAATGCAGTATACTCTATTTAAGAATATTCAAAATCTGTATCATTGATTTTCCAGTGTTCTACAATTTTAATTTCATCTTCTTCACTTCTAGTGTATGTTTGGTGTGAAGTTACTGGTGGCAAGCATCTGCAGCCAGTCTGTGTATAGATGATAACGAAGATACTGTTACTGATCCTTATTTTTGTGGTATTTTTACATCTGTTCTTGTAATGGACAACAGCGCTTCATAAATCTTGTATCATTCAAGTACTTACTGTCTCTTGAGCAGAAAATATACTGTACAACCATTTTCTTAGGGATTGCCTAAAAGTTTCTTCCTTGTCAGTAATTGCTACTTTGCTCTTTTGATAAACAGAATCTCATCAGTTCTTTTCACCATGGAAATTAACATTGGGATTTCCAATTATACCGAATGGTATTTCACTCGTTCATATTTTGGGTGATATCCAGAATTTGAACTTATCACCACTTGTTTCTTAATAGCATCCTAGACTGGAATCTGATTATACATGGGCTGCCCTCAAAGAGCATTGAGTTAATTTATATTCTCAAGGAACTTTAGATTGGCATTTGTCTTCTTGGAAGCTGTGAATTATGTATGTCCTCTGTGCTCATTTGGAGGAAAGCATACTTAGTCTTGCACCTCCCATGCTTAGCTATCCCTGTGCAGAACTGAAGTTTCAAAACTTCAGTAAAATACTGCACATGCTGTAAGCTACACAGAAATCTCCCTGTGACAGGAAGCGAGAGCAGCAGATGTTTAGTTTGTTTAATGTGAAATGCTTTGTAGTGCAGCGAGTATGTTCTGTCAAAAATACTGCTCAGTATTCCAATAGGATAGCAATGTTTATAGTGTCTAGATAATAACAACAGTAGCAACAATACCAAGTCCTTATACAATAGTTCTCATTAGTAGGTGGCAAGGTGATTTTCAAGAGGTCTGGCTATCCTCATTCTACAAATTAAGAAGCCAAGGAACAAGTAGGGAAAGTGTTTTTCCCACATTCATCTAGAAGTTCACTGGCAGAAATAAAACCTGTGTTAGTATGATTTTGTACCCACTACGTGGTGGTGTTCTCTGTCACTTGTACCCCTGCAATGTTCTGAAAGTTGCTTGCACCAGAAGCTTTCCTGACCCTATGTAAAAGTGTAAGCCGTAGTCAAGTATTATGAAGTTAATTCAAGTGTCTATTTCTTTGCCTTCTGCTGCAAACTGCAAATCTTCTCCCTGAAAAAATGGTCTAATTCACTGAAAAATGTAGATTCCACTGCCAAGGACCAAAATTTATTTGTTGCTAGTTGCAGGCTAATACAGATAGTAAGAGGTTGTGAATGGAATTGAGGTCTGCAGGGGAGTTTTTTCTTCCTTGTGTACATCTTTTCCTTGTTTCATCTGCATCTGATGTATGTCCAGGATGCTTTGCTTGATTTTGTTTTATTTTTTCTTACTGGCTAATCACCCGGGATATTACTTGAAGCAGCCTACTTGACTTACTGCCACTCCTTCTATTTCCTGAGAAGAAACATGAGCATGAGGAAAACAGCACGCTAAAGTAAAGAATGAAAAAGAAAAAGAAGCACAAGCAATCAAAAGAGAGAAAAGGACAGAGAAGATAAATATACACCAAGTACCACAAAGGAAGAAAGGTTGACCAGAGGGAATTGATTTGCCTTCGTGGGGAGTTTACTAGAATTCGTGCTCTGTATTCCAAACTGGCCTTTTCCCAGTCTCTCCTGTCCTGTTCTCCTTCAGTCAATCCTGCAAGCTGTCTTACCTACTCATCTCACAGCAGAAATAATCTTTAGTCCTTACAGAACATGTGAGAGGTGTGAAAAGCCTGTGCATAGCTAGTATCAGTTCACATGATATTGTTATGCTTCCTAGCTGCCTGGGGATACGTGAAGATCATTTCTATTCTCTACTGAAAGCTGATCAGCAAGCTGAGAATACAACAGAGTCTGAAGGTCTAAGTAAACCCAGGAAGAACACATGCTGCCTTTGCCTCAATATGGCAAATTTGGGAATTGATGGTAGAATGCAAACTGGGAGAAGTGTGACAGAAAATGAAGGAAAAGAGAGAAGACACAACTGCACAGGAGGAAGAATGCGTCTTTGGAGGAAGGTATTATTTAAAAATAGGAAGACACACAGAGCAGAGTTGAAAGAACATGGAAAGAGAGGGAAAGAACAAACTAGAGCTAGAGAAAATGACCAGGAAAGCTGATCAGAGGGAAAGCTGAAAAGCTGTGAGTGACTGGGAAAAAGAAACAGACACAGAGAGAGGGACTAAGAAAGTAACAGAAAGAAAACAATGGGCAATACAACCAGCTAATTTTAGTTCCCTAGGGAAAATATGCTGCAAATATATTACTACAAAATTAATATCTAAAAGTAATTGTTTATATAGAATAGAAAACAAGGACAAAACTCTAGAGGGGAAGTGACTGAAATAAATAAGCAGGTCCCCTTCCCTCAATGCAACAAGTTGAAATGGTTTTGTCAAGGCAGTCTTTTCTTTCTGAATGATATTATGGTTGTATGTGTAATAGGAAAATATATGAAACATTTATGATTGCTTCACTACTTCTCTATTATTACAGTTTTCACAATAAAATCACAAGAAATACAATATTGTAGGACTAAGCCCCAGTGAAATGTAATTTAGATGTTTGGCACTATATGCACTAATAGCAATGTGGAAGTGAGTAAATATTAGAAAAACTGTCATACCTGAAGACTCTAATTTTTGTCCACTCTTTTGCTTTGTTGTATTTGTCCTAAGGAAAAAAGTAGTTCAGTAAGAAAACATTATGTTATTTCCAAAAAACTCAGGAAGAAGTCTTACCCTAGTAATATCATTATGTACCAGGTTCAGTATTAAATAGGTGCTATTTTAATCTCTGTCTGCAGTAGAAACATATATTGCTAAATGATGTAGTAAGCCTTGTTTTGAAGCACAGGCCCACTAACACACAGAGATTTGAATGTTATAAACTGCGCTTATACATGACACATCTGAACACATCACTTAATGCCTAGATGTAGCTTGAGAAATGATTGTGTTGAAGTCTTGTTCTCTGTTGTAATGCAGATGCTCATGTAAGTGACAGAGTTTTCATTTCCTTTGCCCATCTAACTTTTGCTTGCACGGTTTGCGCAACACCACTGACAAAAAATCTGCTCCTTTTCTGCACAAGCCAGGATGGATATGGCAGTGAAGAAGATACAGAAAAGACAGATTTCTGGTGCCAGGACATGTTGCTGATTTTGGGCAGAAAAGAAACACTGAATCTGCCCCATGCTATATGATTCTCTCATACACTGGTTGTCTAAATCAAAGCTGCCTGTATGCAGATACTTCAGCATTCATGGAGACCACTAGCATTTAAGTCACTGAACATTCATGCACTTTTGCTTGATTGCCCATCTTTGTGAACCTAGGAGATGGGAGGGTGGGCAGGGGGAATGATCTTTCAAAAGCCCCTGAACATCTGAGAAACCAAAGTGTCGATACTTGGAAATCCCACCCTGTATTCTTCAGTTTCCTAATACATTAAAGCATTAGGAAAACCACAGTAACCCTGAAAAGGTGTTGCAATAATAGATTTTCTGAGGACAAAACCATGACACATTTTACAGCAGCAGAAACTAAGTATATTAAATTTGTTTTCCAAACATGCCTACCTAGTTTTCCTCTTTGCTTTGCTTTTGCTCTTCTTTGTATCCAGAGGATCTATATTCTTTGACCGCATGGTGGTTTCTTGCCTGGTTGGTTTCAGGGAGCTGTGGAAGACTCCTCCTTTCCTTCCACTCTCTTCTGTGGGACCCACTGTACCTGAGATGGGAACTTGGTTGGTGGAGGCTTGTTTAGTAACAACTTCTTTCTCTGTTTTGGGGTTAGGCACATCTTGTGGGTCATCCCTCTTGAAGAAAAAAGGGAAGATTAACAGATACAGTAGCAACTGACAAAGTGCTCCGCACAGCTTGAATTTAGTGATAATTTCCTATATAGTAGTCCCCTATATACTGAATATTCTGCTATAAAGCCAGACCATTGATAGGAAATGTGATGTATTATCTAGAAGAGAGACTACATTATCAGTTTGTTGGTGATTATTGTCCTACAGCTTTGGCTAGAGGTGACTATGCAGTCCATCAAGGGATAAGAGGTCCCAAATCTTAACCTCTGAGAGCTGTTTGTAGCTTTGCCTCCAGGTTCTCTGCTTCTGATTCATGTCCAGGACTCCTTTATCTCCAGGTTATTCTCCTCTTTTTGCTCATATTTGGAAGTTGAGATAAGATCTTCCTTCTGTCCAGGTTTTGAGATTAATCCTGACTAAAATCTTTCTAAGCCTCCTGCTTTTAAGTAGCTGAAGGAGGAATACCTATAAGTCTTTCATGGGCAGAGAGCTTTCTATCTAAACAGGAAGAGAACAGGGAGGGTGTAATAATGCAAAGGAAAATTCAAACTTTAAGACTGTCAATAGAAAAGAGAAGCCAATAGTGAGTTACAGCCAACATCTCAAGGTATTGAAACATGGATGAACGTGTGACTGGAAAACTAAGAGGCCTATTCTGCAAAGAAAAATAGAGAGTCTAGGTCTGGATCAGTATTTTAGTATACTGAATCACTAGTAACATCTGCTGTATGTGCAGCATGTACATTCATGTCAGGCCAGCTTATGTCTAGAAGTTGGTACAAGGATCAAGTCTTTGATACCAGATAAGAGAGAAAGCAAAAAAACCAGAAGAAAGGTGGCTATATAAGGATAGTTGAACAGAAAAATATCAATTAAGAAATTTTATAAATCCTATGTTTACTTTCTCAAAATCTATGCATTCTTGACTTAACCAATATGGTTGTGGAATGTAGCTGTGCAGATTTTTCAGCCAAATCCAAGTCCAATGCTTTCTGCAAATCTAATCTGAATATGCTAGTTTTCCCCCTATATTTTCTTCAGTCATCCCTTTACCTCATCAGTGCCTTTTCTTGAAAGAATAATCTCTCACAGTTCTCTCCTCTCTCCAAGATTATATTTTTATAGCTTCCTTGTAATTTTTCTGTTATATGTACGCAGAGTTGTTCCTTCTCTCTGCTACCCATGGCCAGGTAGAAGATGGGAGCTCCTGAGTGCAGAGAGAAGTACATGGAGCACTGAGCACTGGCCATGTGACTGTGTTTTCTTCTTCTCCCTGTGGATGTGCCTCTGCATGGCTGAGAGCTGAGTTGGCTTGAATGTGAATGAAAGATCCATCAATGCCTGGGCTGACAAAATGTTGTTTAATTGGAACTTAGGGGAAATAGCTTTAGATAATGTTGACCAGCATCATTAACCGTCCAAGTTCCTTCCAAAGTGTTACTCCAAGGTAGCAAGCCTCTTCTGTGCTTTAGTGAAATTTCTGTATGTTATATTCTCTTTAGAACCTCCTGAAGCATTTTCGCTGAGCCCCACTGTTCTCCTTGTTTCTCTCAGCTACCATGAGCAGCTGCCATCTGCCTGTCTGGCTGCCTGCTGTAGCATTTCCCTGAAGAACTTTCTGTCCTTTGAATGGGTCAAATGATGTTCCCCTCTTTGCTTGTTAGTTGTCAGTCCCTGCCTGGGTGTCAGCTGTGCCATGTTTTTCCCTCTCTGCTTTTTTTCAGTGGGTTGTGGAATTCCATCAGAAAGACCCATTGAAGAACATACTACCAACTGTGAGGGAAAACTAAACACCAAACAGTAAGTAGTATGCTATTTACTGATTCACAAAAATTTATCAGGGCTATGATGCACCTAGCATCCTCATTCCCATTGCCCTGAAATTCTGTAGGGAGTTTACAAGACAGCCATTTTGATAAACAGAACTGTAGCTCCCTCAAAGCACGCAAAAACTTTGACTACAGAGATAGTGAAGAATATTGAAACAAGTGATACTTTCTGATTGGTCAGCTTGAACTTTTGATACCTGTTTTCTAAAGACTCACATTTTCTGATGGGTTGTTTGCGTTGGGAGCTTTCTTGTGAAACATGCAAATTTCCTTGCATTTTACACTGACTTTGGTATTGCCGGTGTTTCCTGGGGATTTCAGGAGAGAGATGAGCTGCAGCCACAGGTGGAATAGGTGTCGTTGCTGGTCTGGTGGGGCACAGAGCTCTAAATAATAGGAACGGCCATTTACTAATTTTAACATGAGGTGGTGTTTATCTGTGCTGTGGACAGAGAGTTCCACAAACTTCAAGGGCAAGAGCCTATAAAAAAAGGGAAACTCATCATTAAGTGCAAGTGGAGATACCTCTCAAAGAAGATATTATGCTTGTCAGACCTAAAGATAGAATAAGACTAGAAGTGAGAAACTAGAATAGGAAGAAGCTACTAAGTGGATTTGGACACTTTTCTTCTGAGTGCCTCTAGCTGATTGTGGAAGAAATGCTGGGCAGCAGTGCACAGAAGGGAGACTTCTGTACAATGCCTTTGTTCCACTGCCTTATTCCCTGACAATTCTGTACTCCTATCTTCCTACCAGTTTTCAGCATCTGATCTATTTAGAAAAAGGTGTATTAAGTATTCACAGTCGTCATCTATCTATGTGTGGGTAGCATTGGCCTGAAATGATGACTGGATTGGGACCTAAAGGTGTGTACTTGAACTTAAGTGTTTCTCCTAACTTTACAGTGTTAGCTCTGGGACAAAGAGTGCAAATATGCGGTCTGTTTATAAACTGACCCTTAAAAGAAAGAAAACATTGTATGGAAATGGGAAATACATGCATATTTCTAATTTACTCTTCAAAGAAATATTTAACCCTTCTCGGTGCTAACTCACCTGGTAAGTATGAGCTGTTCCATGTGGGATGGCTGCTCTGAGAGTTTCCAGAAGCTTGCTATACTTTCCTGTGGGGACATGGGCACCTCGGATGCTACTAGCATTGCACTGGGCATTGGTGAACTGGGATTGGCAGCACAGATGCCGATGGTCACACAGCTGGCTCGCTTGTGCACAGAAATTGGTTCCCCTCTTTGGTTAATCTGAACAAGAAAAAAAAAAACCAACAAAAACCCCAAAACCTCAAACCCAATCAACAACTAACATTTGCTATATGATGTCACAGAATATGCTACCAAATGGTGTTTTGGCTTGGGGGCCCCTAAAGTTTATGTACTGGATTGGTGAGGGGAGAGGGGAATATGTAATGAAACAGGAATGTGTATGGATGAAAAGAAAGGAAAAGTTGAATAAGGATAAAGGAGGACTAGAAATCACTGGCTTTTGTGTAACCCAGATCACTGGGTATCTGATTGCTGTGATCAGAAACCTCGAGTAGCATTATCTTGAATTTCTCTTAGTGTAAGCATAGTGGAAGGGGCACTATGTTCTGATGATTCACTGTCTTTGTCAGTATTACTATGATTTTAATGAAACCTGGTTATGAATCAGGATCCCGCTAAATGCTGTACAAACACAGAATGGAAAAAGATCCCAGGTAATTTATTAGACATGATATGGAAAGAGCAAAATGAGAAAATACAGGGAGATAATAAGTTGATAAGTATGATTGAATCACATGTTATGTACCATTGTCAAGATTTGGTTTTGATAGGCATGAGAGAAAAAGTGTCCTAAGAAGGAATTTGAGAGAGGACAGTGCATTAAATTTGTGGATATCTAGTAGAATCTCCTCCCAGGTATGAGAGACTGTATGAAAAAAATATCAAAGGGTTGTGGTTTTTTTTTAATTTTAATGTAAATGATTCAGTGATGGAGCTGTTTTATTGGGTTTATTGGTTAAAGCAACTGCCTCCTTGATAGTAAATGAGGTCTGATAAATAAAGCAGGAATAAATCATAAAGTATCTTGAAAACAGGGACTCAAAGCTAATTAACATTCTGTGTGTGTATCAACAATGCAAGACTGAATTAATCAAGGCAAGACCAAAGGATGTTGCAATTATCGCAAAGTCAGGTAATGAAACCCTATGAAAAACACTGTTGAGATACATCATGTAAATAGAATCCAGATATTTTACACACACTGTGAATGCAGGATTGTAGGAGTGTAGACTGTTGCCAGAGTTGAGCGGGTTCTTTGGCTAGTGCTTAGGGTAAATGGCAGGCAGGGTAGTGATACTGCTTGCAAGGATACTTCTTGCAACTTCTGTTGCAAATGGTGGGAGATTGCCTTGGAAAGGCTGACTGCCATTTAGACTAGGTTGAATTGACATTGATGGCTAAAAATCTTAATGAGATAGCACAGACTAGAAATTTGCTAGAATAGTCCTAGCTGTTGCTACAGGACAGAGTAAGGGCTGACAAGGAAGGATGAAATCACTCTGTCCTCTTTCTCTAATTTGCAGCATTGCTGTTGCTTGGTTTTTGGACTATTGCCTTTAGAGCATGAGCATTAAATGAGAGAATGAGTCCATAGGAGAAGGGAAACATAACCATATGGTTGTAGTAAACAGAGAATAAGAATAATAAGAAAAAATGAATGAGGAATACCTGTTGAGCTGAGGGAGGGGAAAAAAAAGGTGATAATTGCAAGCAATTTTATCTTGAGCATACCAAATGTTTTCATTTGAATGGCTTTTTACCTGGACAAACTTGCTTTCGAAGATCGGAACAGAGGTAAAAGGAGCATATTCTCCTTGTCTAAGAAGTCTCTGAAGGTCACCCATAACAGATGCCTGACTTGAACTGATGCTCTTAAAATCAAGCTTGCTATTCATTTTGCCTATCCACAAAACAAAAATAAATATACAAGTTGAAGAGAATAGAGATAAGAAGACTTATATGTTAAAAAAGCTCTGATGATTATGAAAAGAAACAAACTTAATCCTTCCTGATGGGCTTTATTCTACTACTAAAGAGCAGAACCTCTCCCCCCAAAATACGTATTTTTAAAAACATGCAATCTCAAGTACAAAGGGGAGCTTAGCAGGGCTTTCTCACAGCTCTTAACTCCTCTTTTACTATTTAAGGAAAAAGGGCCTGCAAATCTATAAACATTAGTTCGCACATGCTATATATCATACTATATAATATATATTATATACTAAGTATGTTCTTCTTTATAAGTAACATTGCATATTTTTGCTACTGTTAATATTTTTTTAATTGATGTATTTTTACATGAGTATAGCAACATACTTTGCAAATAACAGTAGAAACCCTTGGGCTGTTCTCAGTGCTAGATGGTGACTTCTATCTTGGCACCTCTTGGTGCCACAAATATGTTTTTGTCAGGAGTCAAGAAGGAAGGACTTAGGAGGTCCTCTGAAGCAGAAATTCTCCAGCATGTGACTAGGCTGACTTTAACACAAAATCTGGAGAATCAGTAACATAATACTGACTCATTGAGGGGAAAAAAAATAATGTCAAGCTGCTACTTAATTACATTTCATAAGCCTTTACTACACAGATAATTTCTATTAACCTAAGTAGGTTCAAAAGTTAAATGATTTGTTCATGACTGTTCAGTATGTGGCAGAATGCCAAGAAGAATAGTAATACCCTGCCACTGGGTTTAAAAAAAAAAAAAGATGTACTCGACTTCTACTTCCCATTCATACCTTGTTTCACCTCAATTGATCCATTTCTTACACAGAGAAGTATATCTAAGAAAAGAGAGAACATGAGTGTGCTAGTCCATCCTGTAAAGCCTGCTGGAAATTTCCTAGCACTAGAAACACATGATTAGCAGCAGCATCAGGCGTGGTCTTGATGATATTGTTTCCCTGCTTGAGTTTCTTTAAGGAGTGTTGTTATGAAAAGAAGCGGTACGTGAGTGCATGTCATAACAGGCAGGTGGTTTGGAAGAACTCAGCCCCATCAGTGCTGGCATCACAATACATCACCTGGTTAATGCTTTCACCAGTCCTGGCAGCAATTCAATTTCTTGGTTGCATCACGGCATGGGGGTAACAGGTACCATGGATTCACCTGTAACACAAACACATTAGGGGCATGATAACATCAGAGATTTTTGCATAGGTATTGCCCATGCAGTGCAGGCTGCCAGGGAACAGCAAGGTTCTGCTGATCTGCTTCATCAGGGATGATGAGCTGGTTGCCAAGGATGACCTCAGCAGAGGCATTGCCCTGAACAGTCAAGGCATAGTCCTCCAGTCCTGCAGAATTCAAAGTGAATGGGCTGAGCAGGATGGTGATAACAGCGTTTGCTCACAGACACAGACAAGACAAGATGCGACCCAGATATGGAGTCCATCCTGAGACTCTGTTCCAGGAGTTCAGTCAGGAGTAGCAGAAGGTAGGACTGGAGACATTCTTTTGCCATAGCAACCCTGTAGCTCACCCAGGTGATGTCATAATCGACCAACTATATTAACTCCTTTTTTTCGCCTTACGTAATAACACTGCTGCTTCCAACTGAGCCTGGTGCTTGGACAGGGTTCAGGCCATGACTGAGCACCAGGTTGGTTGAAGCAGAATCAATACTGCAAAATGAGAATTACATTGACAGTTTGAAAGACTATTGTGCAATCTTCTTTGTACAGCCTCTCTTGCTTAGGTAGGGCCCACCATAGGACACCTTCTGCACTGTCTGATAATACCCTGCACTGACACAGCGATGTCCAGCAGAAATGCTTTCTGCTTTCTCCACTATACTAAACTATGTGGAAAACAATGGTGATTTTCTTTCTCAGCTGGATTTCAGCTGTGTAATATACAGGACCAGAGAAGGATAAATAGCATTGCTCTAGCAAAACCAACAACAAGAAGCCCTTTTTCAACACTGAATTGCCTTTCCCTCTCTAGCCAATGGAAATGTAATTGCAAAAACCACCATGAGTGACTGAGCTGGAGGAGCCTGACTCCATAGTCAAGCGACCACAGCTTTTGCCTGAACCATTGAAAGCGCAAGTTAATAGGACAAGAGGAAATGGCCTCAAGTTGTATCAGGGGAGGTTTAGGTTGGGTATTAGGAAATATTTCTTCACCGAAAGGGTTGTGAAGCATTGGAACAGGTTGCCCAGGAAGGTGGTGGAATCACCATCCCTGGAAGCGTTTAAAAAACCATGTAGGTGTGGTGCTTAGGAACATGGTTTAGTGGTGGACTCATCAGTCCTGGGTTAACAGTTGGACTTGATGATCTTAAAGGTCTTTTCCAACCTAAATGATTCTGTGATTCAATAAGTCCTGCCTACGTACCCCAAATACATGGATACACTCAGCCCTTGTTTGGACTGTGCAGTAAGTGTAGTATGTGGATACCAGAGGAAGGAGAATCTGAATGAAGACAGTCTTAGGAAGCAGTAGATAGAGCCACAAGGACTCTTGGAGTGCAGGATAATAACATTTTCACACCTAAGACAGCATTACTAGATGATGCTCTGTTGTGTCATGTGCATGTTCTGGCAAGGACAGTGCTAGCTAGCTCAGGCACCTCTGCAACGCTCCGTGCTCTAATGTGCTGACAGTTTAATCTCCCAGTAGGTAGCAACAGCTGTTGTAAGACATGTTGCTATTAGTTTTTTGAGACACCTTTTGTGTGGCTTTTGAAGGGGGTGGGGGTGCATCCGGTAGTTTGACAGAAGTGAGGCTTCTGCAGCTCCATGCCCCCAGGTCCAACCAACAGTAAGGCTGAACATGTATTCCCAGTAGGTGTAACACACACTCACACAAGACAGAACCAATGGCCTCATCCTGTTCCCCTTTCTGGCTAATCAGGATGAAGGTCCATGAGTAGGAAATACAGACAGGTATACAATGTGCATCCCTTCAGCAATTGGGTTCAGACACTCAGTCTGTCCAGTATCTGGTCCCTGGATCCCAGTCTCCCCAGCTGCTGGCACCAGGATGTAGGAGCCCATGAGGCTGCAACCCCACTCCTGTTGTTGATACAGACCCCTCACTCAGATAGACACACACACACTCACTCACTCTGCAGTTTCTGCAGTAGCTAGCTTTAGACATGCAGTCCACCCAGCAAATGGTCCTGGATCCTTGTTTTTTCCTGGTACTTCATCCCTGGAGACACCTATGCACACACACATGTGCACACGCACAAATGGTTCTCCTGTGACCTGCAGATCTCACAGTGTCTCCAGCAGCCGTCTGGGACAGCCCTGGCCTCCCCCACTGCCCACCCCCCACCCCCAGTAGCTACCCCCTCCCACAGTCTTACCTCTTCCTCACCCAGGAAAAGCTAGAAAATACATTTAATAGGACAGACTGTGCTGATTGGGCAGGGTGCAGGACATGGCCAGGCAAGCGTACCTGTTTACACTTGACGAGCCCTTTTTATTCTTTATCCCTCTATTTTCCTGCATCTGTTCCTCCCCAAATCCCCTACACCATTCCTTTCATCGCTTTTGGTTCCTCTCCTAAACATCCCATACATCTTGTGCAATTCTAAAATGCTTTTTCCCTGCATCCCATAATGTGTGCCACACTTCCAGGCAGTAACTTCCCATAGTCTGAAAGGTGGCTGTGAGAGCCCTCCCGTTGATGGGTTTCACACCTGGGCAGGGGCTGAGGCACTCCTGCAACAGCCCTAGAAGGGGCCCAGCCCCAGTGTCCCTACAAGTCCTTAACTTGGGTTCCCACCTGCCATTGTGCCCCTGTGCTCCTCTGGGTCTGTGGTGATGGGCCTTTGATGGGCTGATAGCTCCTGCCCTGGCCTGGGTGTAGCTGGGGCAGGGTCTTACTCGGATTCGCCCACCTGCTGTTCTCTCTGTACTCCTTTGTGTGTGTGTGTGCTCTTTATCCCACCCCTTAACAAAGGACTGTTTTTTTGGGTTATTTTGTTTTGTTCTGTTTTAATCTAACATTAGCCACCACCTCTTAGAAAAACTCCAGTTAATGGAGAAGGCAGCAGCATGACTCCTTAGCAACGCAGGCTGCCATAAGCATATTAAATCCTGTCTTCTGCTCTGTTCTCTGGCTTTTCACAGCATGTTGGGCAAATCGATTGGATTTGGACAGTAGGGAGTAAATTACAGAAAGTCAGTCACAGATGTACAGTGCCAACTAACTGTCTATATTTGGATGGGTCCAAGTACCATTGCATCTGCATGTCTACCTCTCCTCTCCTGAAAGACTGGCTCTCAGGGCATTTCATTATTCAATACCTTTAGTGATGAATAGCCACCTAGTGCTGACACAAAAGCCCCACAGGCTGTTCTTCCAGAAAGGCATAGCACGCCACAAACAACCGGCTGTAATCAGCATTGGCTCCAGTTCACTCACCTCCATGCTCCTGTGAGCTAATTCCCTTGAGTACAACACATGCTCCTAGCACGGTGCTCTGCACAGCCACATCCCAAGAGGTTGACCAGCAGTCTTCACCATGAACATGCCTGTTCCAGCAACATCATCCAAACACAAGAAATCTATAGGAAACTACTAAGCCCAGTGTTTTTCACTGCAGCTTCTCCATGTATGCATGAGGTTGGTCTTGCCTCAGGTGGTATTTATTAGGTCAGCTGGCAGTTTTCAAAGTAATGCAACAGCATCCTAAAACAAGAGTATAGCTGAAGAGGTGTCAGCACCAGTGGGCAATCCAGCTGGCAATAAACCACAAGTAAAGGATCAGGCATAAAAAGGTAAAGTATCAATATTATAGCATAGCTATCAAGTCACCAAACCAGGCCTTTTTCACAAAGTATTAAACAGATCCTCAGCTGAAGTAATTAGTGCAATCTCCATTATCTTAAAAGGGAAATAAAGTAAAGGAAGATAGATACTAATTTACCAGGACAAAGAAGTGCAGATGGATTGCTCAAAATTGAATGGAAGGGAGTTAAAACAGCTGAGGAAATTCAACACAGATAAACGTAAAATGCGGTGTATAAGGACAACATTTTCCTAAAATGTTGTTATAATTACTGTTCCTAGGTTGAGTACTACCAATTAAGAATGAGACTTTAAGACTAATTGTATTTTAAGAGCCATAAAAACACATTGGTCAGAAGCACTGAAGAACAAAAATTAACTATTAGGAAGTAGAGAGCAAACGGAAGTCATCATTATGTTGTTACATGAGATAGTAATGCCTTTTAATATGTATGCAATTCTGGTCTCCTTGGCTCAAGAGAGAATATAGTAAAACTGAAGAGGTTGCAAAGAGGAGCAACAGGGATCATCCAATTTACAGACCCTTGGAGATGGAACATGACCACAAAGGGCAGACTACATAGATTAGGACTCTTAACCCAGATGATAGCCATCTTTAAAACTACGGGTGGCAAAGTGAGGAGGACTTCTTTTTGTCTGCTCCAATGCAAAAGATGCATCTAAAAGAACCAGGAAGTGGCAGATTCAGAACAAAACAGAGGAGATGTTGCGTCACACTGTGAAAATGTGGGACTTCTTGCCAAAAACACCATGGCTGCTGGGGGGCTATTTGGAAGATGGATCATTTTCTACTTGCCATGGATTTATACTCCTGAGATATGAACTATTGGCCACTTTTTTATCAGGGGGAGATTTTTTTAAAAAAAATAAATCTGAAAGTGCACAGGCTACACAGCTCAGGGAAGTCTCTGGCATTATGTTGTCTCCTTCTCAGCAGTTTCTTGAGTGGTCCCACAGAAGATGCCTTCTCCTGCTGGTACCAGCCATTGCAGGAAGCTGTGTCTGCAAACATCCTGGGCTGACTTCTCCCGGCCTAGTGTCTGGTCTGCACATCATCACAGAATTGGGTCCCTACTAGTGGTCCAACCAGCAAAATGTTACAAAATGATGAAGTCGCTGGTTACTTTGCCACAACAGACAAATAACCCAGTTAGGAAATGCTCTTGTCAGACAGGTAGTACTGTGATATGTTGTTTTTGGAAAGCTTTACATCCTTGATGGGCTAATGCTCATTTGTCCTGCTGATCCTTCTGATTTCTGTTTGGTAATGGCATCCTTTCAGACCATCTTGGGGCACAGTAAAATCTGCATAAAGAAAATGTCATGTACTGACAAAAGCTGCTTTGCATACTTTCTTGTCAGTCCAGTGGGACAGTTTTTTGTGAGCCAGTGGCTGGTAACATGTCAATATTGCAAATTACTTCTTTTTTTTTTTTTTCTTAATGAAAGCAAATGCATCTGGATATGGCACTCAATCTGGCAGTGTTCTGTACCTACAAAAGGAGTAAATCAGTGTCTTGCGATTTTACCCTGCTGTTTTATCTAAGGTAGTTTTTGCACTTAATATATATTTTGCACTATATACTTACCTTTCATCTTCTCTTAGACTTTTCCTGAAATTATTTTACTTCCAATTTTGAATCCCTGGTTATCAAGATCATGCCAGCGCATTTGCTTTCTCTGGTATGTTCAGATTATCTGAGGGGTTAGTGGTGTACAATTAGGTTTCAGCTTTGCTTGTGAATTAACTTTGCAAATTAAATTGGCTGTCTGTATTTTTAAACCCAAATTGGGTCCATGCAAATGCAGAAGTCCTTGCACAGGGACAAAGCAAGCTGGATGCTGCTGTACAGTGCTGGCGTGGAGCAAGTAATCCCAGCCAGACCAGTCTGACAACTAAAGAGCTACTGAGCATCTGTGCATCACCCTTTTGAAGGCTTTATATTCCAAGAGCTTTGTCAGCTTGTGTGCAATATGGCACGATTGCACAGAGCAAATCTTAATCTAATGCTGAATATGAGTCACTAAAGCCTTTCAGAAAACACGCAACTAGCAGCACATCATGAGGTTGGAACATCTGCAAAATGCACAGGCTTTTCCTCCCCAAGAATTAGCCAAGAAGTGTCTGCATTTCAATGCTAAGTTTAAATCCAGTTTTGCAACTCACCTTTCTGAGTGGAGGCCAGGATATACTCACTAGAAAACAAAAGTCAAGTTTGAAAAAAAACACAAAACCATTGCATTAAAGAAAACACAGAAGAAACAACAATGTGTATTTTTTCACTGAGTAAATACAGAAGTTCAGCTGCTGACAGTATGTATCGTGCTGAAGGGGTGCAAATGCTGTGTTTTGTCTTTTGAGACCGGCTGGCTTTAGGAAGGCAAAGGGGGTGCCAAATGATTTAGGAGTTACAGTTCTTAGACATTATTTTCTTCTTCATGAGGTTAAGGCAATTAATTGCAACTTACTGACCAAATACTGCAATAGGAAACTATGCCTTGCCCCTATTCTACAAATTGCTACTTTTAACAATCATTAGCTGCTGCAATTGTTCTCCCCACTGCAAATCCTTTGCCTTCACCCATAGTTGTGACTTTGACCACCTTGTCCCCCTCTCCTAGAAATGTCTCTGCTTTCTTTGACTACCTGCATAAATGCCCTTCCCTGTCTAACCTGTAGTGATAAATCTGGCTTTTTCATGGAAGTAATACCAGCTGACTTTAGATTCAGGAAGATGACCATAGATATAAAGCATTTAAGCTAAAGGTTTCTTACTTGGAATTTTGGGAAATGTGTAAAATAACCTCACAAAAGAAACATTAGGCTGGGAATATATTCCTGAATCCATTTGGGATTAAAGTCTATTAGAAATGTTTGGAAACTGTCGGCATAAATGACAGTCAATTTCCATGCTTTTTTTCTGATAATAAAAACTACTTTCAGTTTTCCAGCTAAGGCAAAATAATTTTTTTGGCAAATTTTGTGCTTGAGTATTTCAACATCTACCCTCTTCCTTCTTATTCTTAGTTTCTTGTCAGGTAAGAGGAAGAGTATAAGGATCATTACATGACAGTCCAATCTACTGCTTGATATGTAGCCTGATTTGGGCTCTGATTCCTCATGTGACACTCCCCCACTCTCCCACCTAGTTCCTCAGGGGAAGTACAAAGCCATATATCCAAATGTACCAAATAAATGTATCCAAGAAGGAGACTGCCTTTAAAACAACTATTGAACTTATTGCTAGTGAATCTTTATGTGTTTCCTGAGACGTTTCTTTAGCATTAACCAATACTTACTTTTTTTTGCTATCTCTCCCTCACTTTGCTTCTTTTCTTATTGTCAACCACAAATTCAGGTACCTGGAAACATCTTGGTGCTGTTATCATGTAAGAAAACAAAGCTGTAGTAAGTTTATTTTGTTTGGATGTAATGTACATTTTTCTTGTCTAACACAAAACCTCACAAACAGTTCAGGTGATGGTGTTATTTTTGGGAAGATGAGTAGTAGAACGTAACAGAGGGCCATAGGAAGTGCTGGATCATCTTAGCCTGGCATCTGCTTTCCAAAGATGCCCCACTGTAAAGTCTCAACTCCCAGCGTAGTTCCTGCCCTGCAAGTGCTGGCAGAGGTGTCAGCCTGAAGAGCTTTCCTGAGCATGACTGGAGGCAGGCCCTGAACACTGCCTCCAGTGTATGAAGATGACGAGGCTGGCGTGCACCATGCCAACACTGATGGACTTCGAACCAAGGCAACTGGAAGGGAAAGACAGATCCAGTCACTATTGCGGGCACTTCTGTGGTCAGTGCAGGGTATGTGCAGACTGCCTGTGGCCCGAAGACCATCCTTACTGGGCATGAGGCAAGCAGCAAATCTTCTGCATTGACATGAGAAAGAAGACAACCTTTAGCACTTGGTGCAGCGTGGCAAGCTAGGGAGGACAAAGACAACCTGCAGGACGATCTGAGTTGCATATTGTCCTTGAGCAGTATCCAAATCAAAAAGACTAAAGATTCCATGTTAATTAGTAAACTCTGGAGTCATACAGATGTGTAATAACTACCTACAGATCAAAGACATTTCATGTTTAGCATATTTTAACATCAAGATAGAATCAGTGTTGTAATTTCGGTAATTCAGGTCTTGAAATTAGCATTTGGAAGAGGTGAGTCTGTTCTTCCATTTACCTGATCGACTAGAGCTAGTTTTTGTATGTTACACATCCAGGGGTACCATCAAAGTTTTGGTACCAGCTAGCCAGGATGCAAAAGTTGCTGGAGGGTTTTGTAGGTCACTGTAGGAATATCCAAGCTGTATGAATGGGACTCAGAAGATCCACCGCATATGTTTCTACCCACAATCACTCCCATGTATATGCACTAAAGAAAATGATGTAAAAAGAAGAATACTACAAATATTGGAATACCAACCTTATTTTCAGTCACTGCTGGCATTGCTTCTTGTTGTTAACTAAATTACTATTTTGATTGTGCTAAAACCTTATTCAGAGAAGTAAAAATAGTGAAAACATTCCTTAAAATGTTTCCATTTGCAAGTCTCTGTCCTTGAACCAAAGTAACCACATACTTGAAGATCCCTTTGTCCTTGACTTCTTATCTGAAGCTTCCAACCTTCTCTGAAACTGTAGGTTGGGAATGTTAAAAGTAAAAAAGTAATTTGAATTTATCTATCTATATCAGATTTATATCTATTTATATTACAACAACCAAGGCAAATTCCTCAGATTTTAGGCTTGACAGTTGATACATAGTTGTAATAATGGTTTATTATACTGCTCCCAGAGTTCTCTCTCCAACATACTGCTATGGCTTTCAGTGTTAACAAAAGGCTGGGCTGTGTGCCTCTTTCTCAGAAAGTGCAAAGCTTATTTTCTTGCATAAAACTTTGAACACTGGGCAAAGGCCTCTACAAAAACCAGTAGGGTGGCTAAAGCAGTTTATAGTATCAGTGATTTGGACAAAAATTATGTTTAATAACCTCTAAATGCTTTATTTGTTACAATGGTAGTTAAGCGTTACAATGCCGAGATATGGTTTAAATGTAGCTATGCATTACCACAGCATCGTGCCAATTCTTGTCAGCCACATTTGTTTTGAGTAATGGTTTTAATGTAAGCCAGACCCAAGATATTTCTGGCTAGGTTTCCTCACATCTCTCTTATCTTTTTCTGGCATCTCCAACTGCATGAACAGTCTTCCCTCAGGTTGTTGTTAATGGTGTCCTTTACAAATTTCCAATTTTCATTATATATGCTGCTGTACTAACTCCTAACTGTATAATAATCCTTTGGATTATAATAGGCAGTGTTCTACATTATTTCTCAGAGACAAGTTAATTCTCTCTTTTCCTTCATCTGTGGTTTTACAGTGTTGGTACAGTAAATGCAGCAGGCATCCATGAATTTAATTAGGTATCATCCTGCTGCTAGAGAGATCACAAATGTGGACATGTAGTCCAGAACAAAGAAATATGGTCAGCAAGTTGTGTTACTATTTTTCTGAATGATCAGTCCCTGGAGTGCCTTTGAACATGGTGCATGCCCAGCTGCCTTCAACCTTTGCAATGGCCTGTGCAAGGGAGTATTCAGGCTGTTTCACAGCAGTTTGGTTTTAAAAATAGCCTCAGTGATGCCCTCTGCAGTTATCATAGAACTACAGCTCTGGTCCACTGTGGCAATCAGGATTTAAACCCAGTTTTCTGTGCCCTCCCTGCCTAAGTCTTCAAAAAATACTATAGACAAATGTTCTGGCTTCATGAATGAGTTGATGGGATAGCATTTTACCCATGAACTACAAGAAACAAGGTGTTGTAGGACACTGCTATGGTCTTAATCCCAGATGAAATGTGAAATTACCAAAATACGTAATCTGGTGAGGCCAAAAAAGTACAAGCATCTCATTAAAAAAAAAAAACCCAAACCCCAAACAAACAAGCAGTGCTTTATCAAATTCTATACAGTGCAGCACAAGGGCTGTTTGCAACTGCTATGCAATTTAGAGGGGGGGAAAAAAAAAGTATTCTCCAGCTTTGACTAGTCCAATTGTAAAGCACTCCAAATGCTGCTTCCATTTTGTCCTTTGGGAGGTCAGTGAGAGAAAGCTCACTTTGTATTTTCAGCTCACTTGTGATACTGTACATGAGGGAAGGCCCTAGATCCCACAGACTATTTCCCTTCCTTCCTGTCCTCTTCCCCCACCCCAAATACCCTCTTAAACTACTACTTTTTTGGTTCAAACAACAAGGCTAAACAGTTGAAATTTTAAATAATGATTGAGGATTTTTTTTATTCATTTAAGTTTCAATATCATTACAGAAAATGTTATGGTACAGAGTTGTTTAACATTAGTTTTATTTCTTTGCTCATTTAATTTCCACACGAATGCTGGTAACACTAATATCTGTACAAGATCAGTCTTTGATTTTTTTTAGTTTTTAGTTCTGTACATTTTTAAATGTATTGGTTAAAAAGGCTGTCAGCACTTAAGGAAGCAATTTTTTTGTTTGTTGAAATAAAAGGTATCCAGTTACTGCCCAAGAGTACTGAGCTGGGTGGCTGCTGGGACAAGAGAGATCCCTGAATGCGCAGCGAGGTGAGAAAACCTCGGGGCTTCATTGGGTTCCCAGTGCAGCCACTCTGCTGTTGGCACTGTGCACATCAACACGAGATACAAGATAAAGAACAAGCAGAAGCTCTCTGTGAAGCGGTTATGAAGCATACTAATAAGGGAAATCCAAGTGTTGTCTACGCTAGTATAAATAAGCAGACAGCCTTGTTTTAAGAGCATAAGTAGTTGTATCTTAAAGATGAGAAAAAACACAAGTTCTGCAGGCACCTACTGCTGTCTACTAAAAGCTACTGCTATTAGAACTAGCATTGAACACACAAAGCAATTGCAAGGAAAGGAAAAAGTTGCTTTGATATAATCAGAATAAATTTCTTTGTTAAGATTTGTTTTAAAGTTTTTTTTTAAAAGGTATTTATTTAAATTCCATTTGAAATATAATTCAAGATGTTGACTATACTGATCAACTGTTATCCAAATCAGAAAAACTAGCTGTGCCGTTGCATATTACAGGATACAGTCAATGATATGTGGACATGCATCAAAGCTTCGCTCTTGCTGGTGACATCATAGCCTTCCAATGACCATGACATCCACCACCTCCCCCTTGTGAAGCTCCACATACTGCTCTGTCTTTGGAGGTAGCATCAACAGTCCATTGGCACTGCGCATGCTCATCAGACGACTGCTCATCTGATTCCCTACAGGAGAGCGAGAGAAAAATTTCAGTTACATTTTCGGTTAGTTTCAAACGCTCCAAGACACCACGCAAGAAACATGAGCTGTTCTTACAAAGATGTTCATGTTCCTAACTTATTCATAAAGCTGGGATCTCACTGTTCCAAGGTGGATGGAAACAGAGAACTCTGTAAAGAATTAGTCAGCCTCTCATTGCTCTGGCTCTCAAAACCCTCATTCCCTTGGCTGATTGCTTTCCTGTCCAGCCTTCTACATTATCTGTACCTCATATCTTGTCACAGTAAATTGCTTTTCTAATTTCTAATTAGAATTCTAATTTCTAATTAAAATTTGTAATTTCTAATCCTATCAAAATTATTTTTCAATTTGTATACATAATTCTGACTGTACAAAGACAAAAACCAGCACAATCTGGAATGTTTTTAAAGTAGTTGAAGCCTTAGGCTGCAAAAGCTGATGGTGAGTAAACTTTTTGATAAAACTAAGGCTGCTAACACAGAACTAGCTGAATCCAGCAGATGTGAGCAGAATGAGGATAAGAACCAAGGAAACACTTCCAAGAGAATGAGGTAACTCCAGAAGAAGGCCAGCCCAGTGACAAAGCAAACCAGTAATAAATTAAGAGATCACCACACAGAATTAGAATTAGAATCAACCCAAAGTGATTGGACTTGGGGATTGTGTGCTGGGTGGTGCGGCTATAATTGAAGGGTGTGATCTGGGGTAGGGGTCCCTCTCTAGAGGCACCCAGCTTGAGCTGTAACCTGAGAACTAACAGAAGAGGAATTGGAAACCTTCACTTGGACTTCACATTTTTCAGCAGGATCCTAGGGTTGGACCCTGTTATGGTGTTTGGCTGCATAACCCCATAACATACGACACCTCAAAAAAATGGGTTTCTTTGGGACACTGAGCTTCTTGACATGTCCTGAAGATAGACGGTATCATATTGGTAGTACTGACGAAAAAGGAAGATACGTTAATAAGTCATGCCCTTTAGTTTCTTGGTTTTCAAAGTTGACCGACAGATAAATCATTCCAGACAGTCTGCTTGCTTAAGGAAAGCAGTGGTACACAAGTAAACAGAGTTAAACCAAACACAGCATTACAGATGTAAGTAGTACCTTGACTTACACCTGGAAATATATCAGCAGCTGTGTGATCTTGGGAGTCAACATTAAGAACTTTCTCTGAGTAAATAGTAAGATGCATTTGAGCTAATGTTTTCCCTGTGGAAAGCTGTAAATAGTTCTTCGTATTGAACAATTCAGATGTAGCAAAAAGACAGTTATTGTAAGGACCTGAATCTCATGAAATTGTCAAGAATTGGTCTTTTAGCAGTATACAACTGAAGTATTCAAACATGGTATTTACCTGAACTGCAGCTGAGTATCCAGAAGCATCCTTAGGTGGAAAACGTGACTAATAAAAAGTCTTAGTCTGCTTTAAGAGAACATATTCAGCCTCTTTGATCTCTTTACTTTTCCAGTTCAGCTAGAATCACACTTCTTTTATTTGTATTGTTCCTACCTATGCCCCAACTTGTGTTTGTTTAGTACATGCACATGAGCAAAAGGAAGCAAATAGCCCTGTGAGTGCAAGTAAGCATGGGTGGTTATAAAAAGGAATGTGTGCACATATGCAAGCATACAGGCGTACAGTGTGTGTGTGTTTATAAAGGCAGGTTATTCAGATACAGGAAATTCTGATGGTTAAGTTGGTAAGTCATACCATGACTGAATTTGAAACTAATGTACATGCATGTACATGTACAAGTTTGTCAGCAAATCAGTCTGTATAAGGAAGGTTATACGAAAAAATGTGCACATGCTCCGTTGTTTTTAGACACGTCTGTAGAAGGGGAATGACCTGGGTGAGTGTGTCTGTCAGGCTGTGTGAGTGGGTACTAACCTGTACTCTGTGCCCAAGGTAGTGGTTCTTGGTGATGCCAAGTCAGTATGCACCGATGATATTCTGGGCGGGGGTCCAATTTTACGTCACATGATAACTGTAGAAGAAGCAAAGAAAGGATGAAAATGTCACGCATTCAGAGTGCACTGTCTAGGATAACAGAATCATCTGCTCAATTGTTTTTCCTAAAAACAGTCTGTTTAAAAACTTGCATTTTGAGGTCAGATGGTGTCTAGTGCAAAATCAAAAGCTCTAGAAGGTAGAGACTGCGATATTTAAGGGAAATACAACTGTGATATTATAATATCAAAGTGTATGATGGACTCTACATGCATTAAGTGGAGTATTCCAAAGCTTTTCCTTTACTGGGAGTTAAAGATATAATTTAGTTGGAAAAAAGCTCTATTGTCTTTGGATTACACATGCATAAAGATAAAAAATTAATTCACATTCAAAAATCCTGCTAGCTCTGACAAAAGGGAAGTGGTCAATCTTTGAAATGAAAAGACATATGGGGCATGGCTCACAATGGAATTTAATTGAACACACTGGAAAATTTATGCAAAAGTAAGGATCACTACAAATTTCTCTCTTTTAGGATATTTTAGCTGTGAGATGAAGAAAAATCTGGATGCCTGAGGAAGTGTGGAAGAGAGATATAGGATAAGCAGTAAGAAAAGTGCATAGGCAAGAACACTAGGAAAACTATAAAAGGTAATGTGTTCCTTGGTACTTTATTTGAATCAAAAATAGAAGAATAACACATTATAATAATGTGCCTTGAATCTATATTACACTGAGTTACAATATCCATGATTTCTTGTAAGAGTGAAATGAATAGTTTAAGGGATTTACATTGCTTAGAGTAGGGGTCACGTGGGTTACTTATATAAATAACTCAAGATCAGAAAGGCTTTAACATTTGTATTTTCTGTTGCTAATACAGAACTACCCAGCTCTTGAAGACATTCCTAGATTACTCTGCATTTTTTTACCACTGGTTCAAACAAATGTTTTGTTTGAACAGGAAAGCATCCTTCCTGCCTGACTGGCAAACAGCTGCTTGTATATCTGTATGTCTTGCTCCATTAGATAGCCACCTAACTCTTAGAAATTATGGGACTGAATATTACCAGTTACAGAGAATGCGAATGTACCTCTGTTTTGTGTGAACTTCCTTCAGTTTGCCAGAATTAGTTTAGGGCTCAGATTCCACAAACAAGACAGCCTTTCACAGCCCAAAGAGCTGTACTTCAACTTCTTGAAAGACTTTTTAAATAGAGGACAAGGTTCTTACCCTGGCTTTGATGATGGTGGGCCGAGGATCCAGGATTCCCTGCATTTTCCTCAGTGCGGGAACAACAAACAGATTGCAGGTGACAACAGCTGACACAGGGTTGCCTGTAGGACAAAGAACAGTTGGTGGTGACTCCCTCTTGATTTACTCTGTAAAATGCTGAGAGTGATCTCAAGTTTTTAAAGCAATTGCGCTCTAAAGGATTCTAAAGAGCTCTTCAGTGCTATGTACAGGAAACATTTCAGTCAAGACTGGAGGGGTATGTGGCAAGTACACCTGTTGAAAGCGACATTCTCTGGCTGATGGTGTGCCAAAATCCTGCTCTGACCAGAACTGCCCTGTGTTCCTCAGGCCCCGCCATTTGCCTCTGCTCCTCTGTTGCCTTTGTCTTACTCCTAGATTTGTCTGGGGTCAGTGCAGGGTTTACTGAGCACAGGTATAGGTCCTAGCTTATAGGGCTCTTGACTCGTAATTAATGATTCCAAGACCTACAGAGAAATAACTTTCAATTCCCTAACAGGGTAGCAAAATGCTGTAGTACAAATTCTGAGGAGAATTCTACTGATTTGTATGTCTTCTCTTGAATAAGAGAGGTGTATGACCAACGTCTGTCAAACACCACTTGTCTTATACATCTGGACTTCCCTAGATGATACTTCTGAAATAAATATTATGATCAGACAGATGCTCCATTGATCTCTCCTCTCCTGGAAGAAAATGTACTGCAGCAACTAAAACAAGAGAGAGAAAAAGCACTAGAGAGACATCTGAAAACCACCAGCTTATCAAGAACAGGATTCCTTGTGTAGCCAGAAATCCATGCAAAGCCAGAGCAATAAGAATAAAAATAAATTCCTCCCGATTTAGGAAGATAGAGATTTGTAGCCAGATCCCTAAGGAAATTTTATTCTGAATTCAGTGATTTCCCAAGGGACACAGCATGCAGGAGGTGAAGCGATGCTGCCCTCTCTTGGTTCCACGGTATGATCATGATAAAAAAAATTCTGTGACATGTTCCTTGGCACTCCCTCGTATTTTCTTTCCATTTTCAATACTTGAGAGTGGATACACTGACTTACATGCACAGAATGTTCAATGTGAAGGTGGAGGGAGCTGTAGGAAAAACCCACCTCTGTACAGTACCACTTACAAAACCTAAAGAAATTGTTGGATGGAAGAAATCTTAAGGCCTGTACACCAGCAAATTCTGAGGACAGGAACAAGAACCCCTTATTGTTTCCCTGTAAGTCTGCCTCTTCTGGAAATTTCTGGGAAAATCTTAAAGGTACCTTCCTTAGGGATGCCAACACCAGACGTAGAGGCATAGGTGCTGTGAAACGCCACTATTCTGGTTCATGTCTGTCATCTATGCACAGCAACAAAAGTAATCCACAAAACATCTTACCTGGGAGCGCAAAGATTATTTTTCTTACGCCATCAATATCCAGGGTTGCAAAAGTTGTTGGCAGGCTATGGAAAAGGAAAATCATTTAAAATCTGCAGTAGACTTTGATTGAACACTATTATATTATTGTTTAAAACATTTGGTAAAGAAAAAAAACAGGATCTCTCTTTTTCTCAGCAGTTCATTAGCACCTGCTGCTTATTTTATACTGGGGGTACAATCCTCTCTTTGTGATGACAGAACAGTTAGTTTTTCTTGGTATTCAGCTATGAAGCTGTAAGTAGATGAATTTGCTTCTGGTGAGGAAACACCTAAGAGCAGATGAACTAGTAATCAAAAATCTAAATCCTGTCTTCATGCTAGAAGCCAATTAACAAAGAAGTAATACTGAAATTATGGAGTTACAGAGCTGTATTTGTTTTCCATAGAAGGTTCTCCAAATTTTTTGTAACATTAGTGACTCTAATTTCCAGTGTATACAGCAGTAGTGACAATGGAGCAGTATTTCAGAGCAGCAAATGCTAGCTAGTCTGCAGATGAACAAATTCAGTTACATAGGCAGAGCGGCAGTCCGGTAAGACCTAGGTCTATCAGTAAAGAGCTCTTTGTGTGATCTGTAGTGACTTGTTATCAGGGCTGTTACAGTTATGCAAATGGAACAGTAACGTGATGGCTCAAGAATGTGGCTGACAAAGAAGAAGGACTCGTCCATTAAAAAGTTTTCTCTATACCTATGTTAATGTAATCCTTTTAAACATTAGAAATGATACTTTATAAGGAGCAGTAATTCGGCTGAGTTCCTTGGTTTCATCTTAAGCTAACAACTATCACCTGGTCAGCAGATGCTAGTTGCTCACCAGCAGCAACTTTGGAGATTTGCCACACTTTCACCATTACTACCTAGTTTTGTACCCGCTAGGACTAATCAATACCCTATTTTTTCAGGGAAAATTGGTGTTGGATGTTTTTGTTTTAAAATGTCTCTAACATAATGGAAACTATGTGCCAGACCTCCAAATCTTATAACCAGTGCACAAACTGAGGTACAAGAAAATCTAGTTGCTAATTCATATTTACTGGAAACTCTGAATTGTCATATGAAATTTCAACACCATCACTGGTAAAATCATCCAGTACTTCCTTCTGCCAGTGCTGCTAGATGAGATACAACCTTACATTAGCTCAGCAACTTTCATAATCAAGTGGAGAAATGGTAAACCCTAGGCATCACTCTGCAGTCATTTAGACATCAAAATACAGGCATACAAAGCAAATTGTGACTTCATTTTTGGTACTTACTCAAGGCAATTTTTTCCAATAAAGTAATCACAATTTATATCTAAGGTCTTTTAAGACAGAATTAATAAAAACTAAGACACAGTATTTACTACTGCACTACAGCCAATGAAAATGAGAGTGCTTCCATTCTCAGTAGGATTAGATAACCAAATGTTTTGGTAGCATTTAGAAATATCTTTCTTGGGGCATAAAATGAAAATGGATCTTTGGGGAAAGTAAGATTTCTTAAAGCTTTTCTGACTAGTTATTAGAAGTTTATTGCTACAAGTCTACAGAGGGATCACCAGAAGAAAGAATTACACTCGCTTTCAGATTAGCCAGAACCAGAATTTAATATTCTGAATTCTCTAAATCAGGATATCCGTTCTTGTCAGCAGCAGAGGCTGGAGTGCAGATTTCACTTTTGGGACTTCCCCACATTGGCTGTCGCAGTATGACAGAAGCAGTGAGCAATTTCCATGCCTGGGCTACATCCAGCATGGGAAGAAACATGCTTTCAGCTCACTTGTTCCTTTTATGGAAGGAAGGTGGTGGTAGTAGCAGCACAAGCACCAAACCCACATGCAGTTCTTTACGGGATTGTATGCAGAGACAGTAAAAATATTTGTCTATTCTCACAGCAAAACCCCACTTTCTGTTCTGCTCCCTGGCAACAGTTACGGGCTAGAGGGAATCATTCCTCAAGGGTGCACTTGGCCTTGGGTTACTGGATGGTGCCAACCTAGCTTGCAAACAAACTGCACTCCATGATTAGTGAGGCAGAGCTGTAGACATCTTTCCACTGCTGTACTGCGAAAGGGAACTCTCTATTTTCAATACATGTAGTTTTCATTTTCTCTACAAAGCACACTTCCAGTCTCATTAATTAGCAGTGCTACAGCAAAGAAAGCACTGCTGAAACAGTTTTCTGAAGAAAACTAAATACATAAAGGATTGTGTTTACTTTAAAATTGCTGTGCTCAGTATGCCAACTGGATAAAACTTTGTAAATTAACTGTCATTCCACCTCTCTCAAGACTCTGCTTGTTTATAGGAATATGACTTATGCAAATTTTGAAGTGAAATGAGATGCTCATTATGCAAACCAGCACCCAATGTCCTTGGATTTCCCAGTTATTTCATAACTATGTCAATATCTGAGCTCTGTGATCACACTGAAGAGTGTGGCAATATTTATACCATGCTGTTTTCCCCCCAGTCTCCAAACTTGGTTTGCCATAGTTATCAGAGAATTATCTCTTACTGATAATAAGCAATCTCTCTGTTCCAGTTAATTTTACCCATCAAGATGATGACTAATCCAAATAGGACTGATTTTGCTTCTTTTCCCATATGTATCTACCATGTGGTTTACAGTATATGATGAAAACTGAAATCTACTGAAACACTTACATAGGATATTTAGCCCAATATAACCTCCATCTATGCTGCCTAAGTAGAAAGATTTCTTACCCTGGTTTCATAAAAACTCTGCCAAAGTGAATCTGTGCATGAAGATCAATATCCAGCACCTGTTTAAGATAGTCCTGTTTAAATAATAATAAAAAAAAATCAATTAAGTAACATCAAAGTGGCTTACATCATCTAACCATTCAAAGCAATTAATTAATATCAAGTGAAGATGAAAGACTTCTCATATCCCAAAAGTGCTACAGTCCAGTGGGGTATTTCCGGTATTTGGAAGAAAGTATTTTCAAAAAGAAGAGGTGAAGAACAGACTCATTTTAGGTGCCAAACCTGACTCCATGAGGACACAGTAATATATTTACTTAAAAGTCAGCTGCAGCATCAGAACCTCAAAGGACACCACAAATACCTGCTACTCAAACATTCTCTATGTCAAAGGTGGAAGAAAGCCTTTATGGTTCAAAGTTAAGGCTTAAAACCACTTTTGCCATGGACGCTATCTAGCAGTAGAGTTAGAGATCTCCTAGTATTTTTGAAATCAATACTGTACTGTAGAAATCATAGCTTTCCAGGATACTGTAATTATTGTAATTTCTGGGGGACATGGTCTAATTCACAGTAGTCAGGTTTAACAGTCCTTAGAAAGGAAAAACTGTGGGTGGCTTGTGTGTTCAAGTTAAATGATTTTGCATAAAAACGATCAATCCAGTTATTAAACTGAATTACTTGTTTAGTCTTTATTGAGAATTGCTGTGCTTGAAGATTTAGTTTCCTGTCTGATCTATTTAGTATAGACACGGGACGTAACAGTCATCTGTGAAGAGAGACTTTGGAAGCCGTAAATCTGAAGCTCCCTTGCAGCTGCCCCCTATTTCTCTCTCTCTTTTTTAGGGGTGTGTGTTTTGTTGTTGTTGTTATTGGTGTGTGTGTTCAAATACTTGGAAAGCAGCAACTTTTTTCAGCCATGCATGAATTCTCAATTATTGATTGCATTAACCCCATTTTTACTTTCTATTTACTTTTAAAATGTTCACAGTTACTTCACTGAAACTACCAAAAGCTTACTATCAGAGGGCTAACCATCAGTGGAACACAGAGTCTACTGACTTCATGCTGTTGCCTCAAATTCAGACTGGGGAGAAATTTGCTAGAAGGCATAAATGCCTGTAAGGCCATTCAGCAGTCCAGACACTTCCTCGTGTTCCTGCATCTGCACTATGTCGCCATGTTCCCAATTTAAAGACCAGCACTTATCCTTTATTATTTTTCTAGGAATACTGAGGACAATAATGGGATTGAAAGTAATTGGCATTGGTTTTAACTAGTCATCCATTTTCATGATGTATCCAACAATATGATTTCTACTCAGAAAAGTGACAAAACCAGCACTTGTTTGCCATCTCCTAATGACTGTCTTTAGTATCTGTTATAAAAGGAGAGATGTTTCTTTTACCTGCCAAATTCACAGATTCAGTCTGGGATCAAAAAGTAATCTGAGTTTTCCTTCGCATAAGTCATGAATAATTAATGTCCTGCAGGTTCATCTACGCCCCACCAGCATCTGTGTATCCCTATTTTCTTTGATGGTTTTGGCACAGGGATTATCAACAGGAACTCAATCAACAATTCTGTTAATGATTCAAAAGGCAAATATATCAGCTCACTGTGTCTCATATGTATTGCCTCTGTAGGACTATCAGGTGCAAAATGTGAGAAAACTATTTTTGTAACAGATACAGCTTTGGTATATTCAGGAAACAGATCTGCTGAGCAAGAAAAAGCTATTTATATACTCGGGTTGCTTTCTGAAGTACTTTCAAAGTAGCTTTATTCTATCTACATTTTACCTGCTCTAAGAATAAAAAGAAGTCTTTTGCGTTCATGTGCTATTAAAAAGCACCTTCCTCATCATAACTACATAAATAATTCCTTAAATAAAACCACACTGCAAATCACTCACATCAAAAATTAAAACATTCCCTGTTGTACTATGCCTACTATAGCCCAGTAATAAGAACAAAGAGAATAAGGATAGCAATGATGACTATTTTCTTAATCAATTCACATTTAAGTGTTCCCAAAAAAGTAAGATCCCTTTTTAATAAAAATTAATACAAAGGTAAAAGCTCTGATGACAGACTCTGGCTTGAAATTCTTACACATATTGTAGCAAGTCATATTTAAATTTAGCATACCTTTTCCCCCATAGATACACCTCCTGATGTAATGATCACATCAGCACGGCTGATACCCTCATTCAGTGCATTCAGTAAATCATCTGGGCTACAGAAAAGAACAGGCAAGCAGATTAGTGGCATGGAACTATTACAAGTTGTAGTTTGTAAGTAAGTGTCTGTGTGCACACATACAGATGTACATACATACATGTGTTTTACGAAAGAGATACAGCTCTAGGGTAATACAAGATCTTTTCCTTCTTAAGACTCCACACTGCTCTATTCAAGATCTGCAATCTCATTAAGGAAACACCACAGCATTTGGCACCTTTCTGTCTAAGAGCTTTGCAATGGGAACAGTGGGATACCTCAGGTCGCGGCTGAAGAACACTTAACACAAATGTCTACAAGTATGTGGTCTGCATAATAGTTAGCAATACAGATTATGATTTAGGTGAACTGACAGGGCTATATAAAGGGACCTGACACATGAAAATTAGTGGCCACCAAGCAGGCTGCAGTACTACCTGTCCGGCCTATTTGATGTGTGCAAAAATGGGAGGAAGGCTTCACTTCAAATTTTTATCAGTGAAAAGTGGGAGTAAATCCTTTGTTTATCTTCTCCATTAGAGGGCTCTGCAGCAAAGCCAGCTGCTCATCCACTTCATCTTGAAAAATCACAACCAGTTCTGTTCAAGCACCTATTTACCTTCACAAGAATCAGTATAAGGGGAGCTGTGATGTTCCTCCATACAGAGTATAACTGCGAAGGTGAAGGATAGAAGCTGAGCATATTTCAGTTGTGGTGTCTTAACTTTTTTTTTTTTTAAATCTATCTGTCTTCTAAACTGGAAACTTTGAAGTGGGCATATTACCTATCTAACAGCAGTACTGACGTTAATACAGAGCTTCAAGGCATGCAGTGGAAAAACTCAGTAATATAACTTATCCAAGACAAGGAATCCAAAAGAATTTCCAATATATTAAAGGCATGCTTTGCATTTAACATCTGTGAACTGACCAGAAGCTGACCAATTGCTGCAGCTGCATGTAATGTTCCTTCAACAGTACGTTTTTACTTTAATGATCCTGAAAGTTTTTCATGGGAGGCTGTTTCTTTGTAGAATGCAATTGAACGCATGGGCAATAATGCTAGTGACTGTATAAAGGTCTTCACCTGGAATACAGCACCTCAGTTAAATGCCACACTACAATCATGAAATGCCATAGTGGGTTACCAAGGCTTTGCAGGCTGTAAATGGCATGTAGGCTGTCCTTTGGGAACTTTGGCTGTGTTTAACTAAAAGACAGAATCACTACAGTTATTTTAGGGGTTTGAGCTGGAAATAGGAAAATTAGAAATACTATGCTGGCTGACCTTTCAGAGACTAACAGAAACTGTGTGTTTCAAAAGGTCTTGGAGAGAAAAATTGTTTCTGCTGATCATCCTGTCTTTGCCCATGGCTTAGTGAAATATAAGCAGCAGTTAGCATTATATGGTGCTGTGTGCACTACAATTTACATGACACAAGACTGTACTCCCTCACTGAGTAGATACTTCAAATGCATGCAGCCCTGCACACTCCTCATCTCATCTCTTCACCTGAGAGGAGTATCCTGGAGTATCCTCAAGTATCCTCTACCCTGGTTATGCCTTGCAGGCAGAAAGACTCAAAGCTTTCTCCACCACAGCCAGTAACTGATGCAGCATCTTCTTTGGCATCACAGTGTGGTTATCCTGCAAAACTTTTCTATTTGTCCTGGGTTACGTTGACTCCAGGACTGCATTGATTTGTGTGAGGTAGGCAACAAACTGCAGCAGAAAGAAGGGCAGATTGCTGGTGCCATACAGTAGGCTGTAATCAACCAGACAGAATTACACACTACCATTTTTTATAAGGAAACAGTGGCTGCAGATACTGTGTAATGCCTCAATTACTTTTGGTTAGGGTACTGGGGATCTTGCATACTCTAAATGGCTTGTAATGAATGGCTGAACTCTGTTTTCTTTAGGAAAAAATATAAAACATATGGACTCAAGCAAAACCATCTCCTCCTTTGTTCTTTAGGAAATAAGAGACATTTTCTCGGCTGCCCCTTCTGAAATCTCAGTATCATTTCATCCAAAAACCAGCACAAGTCCTCACTCGTTGTTGAAGGCAAGAGGAAAGCAAGTTGGCTACTGTCAGTGTCTTCTTCAGAACCAACTGTTTCATATTGATTCTCTAAGTAGTAATCTGTATGTAATAAGATATTGCTTAAGACTATTACAGAATTTGTAATAGGAAAAGTCTCTCAAGATCTAAGTATTCCTTAATCTGAAATGCAGCAAGGAATTCATTACACAGGTTGATACAGGCCTTTCTGAAGCTTGACGACAGTCAGACGCTCATGCCACTATTACTAGGCTAAGACTGCTTTCAGTATATTTTTCTCATTAGGTTGTGATGAGCCGAGGACCTTATCTGGAGCTTGCTCCAGGCTGTTTCATTTTATCTTGCTTAATTATTTGAAAGTTATTCATAGGTAGCAAGACCACCTGTCTGGGGACATCCTCATTCTGGATTATGAAGTGTGCTTGCTTTTGGTTGTGGTTTAAGAATAATGGAAAGAATAGTGAAAAGCAAATGAGTCTGTATTTAACCACTGTTAAATAGAATGGAAGTACTCCTACTTAGATACCAAACATATATATAGCTATGTGTGTTTTTATACATAAAATTACTTAAGAAAGGAAATAAAACCCAAACCCAAAATAAGCCCAAGCTCACAGCAGCTGAGGACTCAATTCACACCTTTGTTTATGAGAGTAGCACACCACTTGAATAGTTCAGCATACAGTTTTTTTATTACGTGCCATGTAAAAAGTTGAAGATTTCTGGATTTGGTGCATTTTTTCAGCATTTCCAGTATAATGACCTGTATAATATGCCCCTTTACCATCTGTATAATGCAAGAAGTTAAAAAATTCTACCACTCAAACTTTATACAACCAGTAGCACTGCATATCATCTTTAGATAGTTGCAAAATGCATTGAATTCTTCCAAAATGAGAGATGTGACAGAAATTTCATTGTAATAAACTGAATGATTATGCTGGTTTTGTTTTCATTCTGAAGAAAGGAGACATTTACAGAATTCCCTCCTTTGCAGAAGGCTTCTCTCTTTTTGCCATGTTTGGCACAATTTTTGTAACTTGGGTCTGTGTAAATTTCTAACCTCCTTTAGGCTCATAGTTCCATGACACTGCAATTAACACAAAACACTCCTTACAGGAGTCACCTGCTGTAATCTTCAATCAACACTGTAGCAAACATTTTCTTCGCTTTTAGTGGACTGTAATGCAGAGAGTTAATCATTCACATTTCATATTAACACATATTTGATCTAATCAGATAACAAGATATTACTTCTCATTTCATTTGTTGTATAACAAGGAGCAGCTTCTCCTTTGGACTGACAAGTAAAGGGAATAAATGATTTAAGACTATTAACTTCTGAAAGAACAGACAAAACTTTGGCATCTGAGCATAATGACATGATTGTTCTAAAAGGCCTGTGACAAATCACCATGAAGCTGAAAAATAACACTCACTGTCTGAGCAGGTACAAATCAGAAACTGTATTCTGAAGCCCTGGCCATTGCTAGGGGCAAGACATTGGATTAGCTAGACTAATGGTCCAGTTTACTACGATAAATCCTTTAAAATATCTTTCTAAAAGTGCTATTCTTGGATTTTTCCCCTTAATAGGCAGAACTGTAACAGGTGCTCAAGTATAATGGTGAATACCTTAATCAATATAAAGTAGATTTTGATGGGAAGTCTCATTTCCAGATGGCAAAACTATTCGTTTCACTTGGTGATTTTCAAAGGCAGAGGGAGATTATGCACAAGAAAGGAGTGTGCTTTCCTAACACGCTGCAATTTGTTAATAAAACATACTCTCTTTATGTGTCAGATCACATCCCACTATTTTGAAATACAACTAAGAAAATTTGTTCTATAAGGACTACATACAGTTTATGAAACTATTCATATAGGTAAGTAAGCACAGATCCAAACTTCCTCTCAAGACTAGAAATCCTCATCTACAGCAGACTGTGACTGTACAAGTATTGTGTGTATTGTACATATATTTTTGAATCTGCAGACATAATGCTTTGCATAAAGAGCCCATATACTTTTAAGTGTATCTCTATATTCTCTGCTAATTTTGCCAGTCTGGTAAACAGTGTATCTACTTTACTACTCAATTTCCTGACCCTCTTTTTCAGTTTTATGGAACAGAATGAGCAATACAATCTGGAAATTAGTTGGAGGGTACCTGTTGTATAGTGGCAGCAGCATGCATAGAATCCTGGAAGCAGATGCATGACATTGCAGTTGACATGCCACTTGATTTCATTAATTTGAAGACAGGGCTTGCAGAATAGCAGTGTATGAGAGTAGGAACACCTTCTGGATTCATGAAAAATTAAAAATCCTGATTATCAAAGCTAGTTTGTGGAAAACTGATATACAGCACTTGATTACTAAGCTGTCTTTGAACTGAAAAGATACACAGGAGCTTAAGAGTTTGAACAAGAAAATGGTGCAAGCCTCATTAAAATAGACATCAGCCATGCAGAAGAGTTTTTCCTTTATTGCTTTCAAAAGAAATAGCTACACGACAGTCAAGACCAAAGAATTCTGTTTTAAGTGCCATTTGAAGTACCCTAAATTACAGTGTAATTTTCTTTCAAATAGAAATCAACATCTGTTAATTCACTTCTGTTGATCCTATTGTTGTGCTTCACTGTCATTAATTATAAATCTGTCAGCCTTTGTGACACAACCCTTAATACCAGCAGTTTGATACGTGCAATTAAACTGCTCAGTTTTATAATTTAATTTAGAAAACAAGTAACAACAAATGGTGATCTGCATCACCTACCACTCTGCAGTAAAATGAGTGATTCCTGTAGAATTGAACCGTAACGTTTAGTTAGGACTGACTTATCAAGCCACTGCCACAGCACAAAATCGATAGTCCATTACTAATTTCCAGGACCACTTCCACCAAGTTCTTTGCCACGGTAGTCTCATTCATTCAAATTAACCTCATTACCTGACAGTCTTTTCCAGTCCTTGTTGTTCATTGCCATATACAGCTATTACTGCTGGGTGACTAATAACACTTGTGATTGTTGTACTCTTCTATGCATCAGCCCAGGCTCTTATAAACCCAGGTCTTCTGGAAACCTGTACTTTGCAGAATTTTGCAGAATTTGTGCATGCAAACCACCACATTTAGCACCTTAAACCCACGTGCTTTACAGATATATTTGACACAGATACAGAACGATATGCATGCACCATAATGCACCAGTTGCATGCAGAAGTGTCTACTGTGAGTACAAAAGCAGAGCTGGGTAACCTTTCTTGCCTACTGTTTTACTTTATTTGAAAGGATCTCAGGTAATTCAGTTATATGCTGAAATAATTACCCCTTCAGACATGATTCCTCACAAGATTCAGAGGAGCTACAGAGTCCTGACATGCAGTGAAACTGAAGTGCTAGCGGTGATCCTACACCAGTCACACTACAGATGAAAGGAGACCAGCTGCTCCTCTGAACTACAGCAGTTGACTGTACGCTTCAAAAGGCTATGTGCCGTCTGTAGGTACCCCGAGTTTAGCACATTTTGGCCACGCTCACACAAACTGGGAACAGTGATTTGTGCCAGTTTTGCATCTTATGAGGTCTCTTTTCTGCTAAACAGATGTCCCAGAAGAAAAGTTTTAACTAAGGTACTAGGACCTGCTAGAAGTTCCCCTTTTATGCAAAGATCCCAATCAAGCTTCTAGTTCATCAGAAAAAAGAGACACCTCCAAAACATCAATTTACCACAGTAAAACTTCCATCAAAAAACCCAGAGACTCTACTTATTGTAGTCAGACAGAGATCTCATCAAGCTCAATGACATTTCTGTTTGAGGAAAGATGGGATATGGATTTGATCCTTTATGATTAACTCTCATTTTTCTTCTTGTGCTCATTCAGTTGAAGTGACAGATTTCAAAATGAATAGATGAATGCAGCTAGGCATAAAGACAAAGTCTGTCACCCACTTCTCACCTCATGGCCAAGAGGAATATTTTGCATATCAGCAATTTGCAGGATGCAGAGTAGTGAGTAGATGCCATATTAATTTTAGCCAACTAAACCCCAGCTTCTGTAGAATGTAATATTGAATGTATTTCAATGTATTGCAACAAATATAATATGACTGAATGTCTGAATGTAATAGAAATACTGTGTTTTGACTAGTACGGCTTTTAAAGCAGAAGAAGATCCGGTTTTGATGATGTATGTAGGAACATATGGGCACTCTTCTGAAACTGTATTTGTTTCAAAATTCTCCAGTGTATTTCATCATGTTCTCATAAGGTTTCTTCCTTCTACCTTCTGTGGTATTTCCGTGGATCACTTTGAACAGATGCAGTATGTTTTCCCTAAGAACACAGGCCAGCTTGTGAGGAAAGCTGGAATAATTACAGTAGCTTTTGGCTTGTTCAACATGACCATGTAAGTTTTGTCTATCTGATAAGCAACATAAAAGAATCTGTCTTTGTTACTTTTTGCTGCTCCTTTAATTGATGCTACTGCGAATAAGAACACTATTTTGCATAGTATTCTTTTCAGTGCTACATTTATGAACTTAAAGACTTTGATTAGAGGTCTTCAACTCTTTTGCTGAAGTTACTATGAGATCTGCCTAATGCCTTCAACCTTTTTCTGATTCTGGGTGATAAAATATTTTACTCCACTGTTTTCATGTACTGTTTCAGAAGACTCCCACTCGTGTATATGCCAGAATGACAAAAGACCAGAGGGGTCAGAAAAAGAGATAGCCATGGGAATGCAACAGGAAAAGGTCCCATGTGGTAGAAGCCAGGTGCTTATGTACTGCTGAGCACATTCCTCCGTGAGGGCATTACACTGTTGATGGTTGGGTCCTGTATTGCATTCTTGTCTGCTGCTTGTTTACATTCATCTGCAAGCATTTGCGGGTGAATTGTAGTGATTTTTTTCATCAATGCTGAAAGCACAGGACCAAAGCTTTGATAACAGTTGTCTTCAGGTGCTGTGCCATTGTACTAACCTGTGAGTACTTTATCCACTCTAAATCCAAGCTAGTGTGTGTTCACTGAACATAAAAAGAAGCCTGAGATTAGGGTTATCGTTAATATATTATCCCTGGCTGAAGACAATGAACCTGATCCCAATACTTACTAGGAATCCATCAGTTCTCCCAACAGTTTGGATGGGATTCCACTCATTAAGTTAATAGCTTCTATTTTATCTTCCTTCTTATGAAGCGAGTGAATCTATATGGATTCACTGGAAAGTATTTACTTCTGGAGTGGAAAATATTCAACAGCTGTAGCTGGGTTGTGACTGAAGATTATACCACACAATACAATAATCAATGCCAAAGACATTGCTCATCAGTAAAGATGACAGTGCACTGCTGAGTCTGAAGGGTAAAAGTAGTTCTGCAATTACTTCTTCCAGAGCACTCCTGAAATATGAGAATTGGCTTATACTGACATAACTGAGAATAAAATATTATGATGGATGTAATTAGTGCCAGTTGCTTATACAAAGCAAATAGTATTACAAAATCTGACACATGGTGACATAGTATTGCTATCATGGAATTTCTTAACTATTATTTTTGCTTTAGCTTCAATTTTAAGAGTAAATTTGAAGTGATTTTTAGGTAAATTCATCCCCCCTGTAAACTGGTGGAACTGCTGTTGAACAACAGTAAGGATGCCTCTATGACAGGCAGAAATACAGTCCGTAAAGGTGATTCCTCAAAATGAAGGTTTTCTCCGCCTCTCTTTTTTTTTTTTTTTTTTTTTTTTTTTTACTTTTAAAGTCAACAGCACAGCACTGCCTTTTACAGAATCATAACTTAGGCACTTGGAAAAATGCTCGTCTCCAGAAGGAAAATGACTTGGAAGCCACAGGTCAGAGACAATATAAAAAGGCCTTTTAAAATTCCCTGTCATCAGCTATGTCTTAAATAGTTATTTTTTTGAAAATGTCAAATGAAATGTGACATGGATTTTGTTTACTAAACCATATGAAAAATTCTCCAAGAAGAGTAAACTACCGTTTATTAGAAATAAGTGAAGGAACAGAAAGAGAAACTTAGCCTGTTTGAGACCAGCAAGTTAATTTTTTGACAGCTGTTAAGTCAATGGAAGGAACCAGAACTTCATTTGTCTCTGCAATATTGGACTACATCCCTTCAAGCACAAAGATGTTTTTAGTGTAAGAAAAAGCCCATTGCATTTCCTCCTCTGGGAGCAGAAGCATTTTCTTACTGCCCATGCTTTGGGCAGCAAAGCTTTGTTCTAGGGGCTGTTTTTTGTTGATGCTTGCCCCAGAACTGCTTAGAAGAGCCCAAAGACTCAGTTAATGTGTCCTCTAGATTTAGACTGTTAGCAATATGTGAACTGACTTGTATGAGGTATTCCAAGTTGATCACCTGATGGTAGATTCCAGCTTCCAAGCAATTTCTGATAAAGCAGACAGACTACATCATGTTCCTCATGTTAAATCTAAAATGTTTTGAAAGCTGGTGGTTCTTGTAAGTTAATTACAGTTAAGTTTTTTTGGATGTGTAGAGTACAGTGTAAGATTCTAGTGGGTTGATCTCTTTAGTCAATTTAATGAGGAAAATGGTGATTTATGACAACTTGACTTCATGAACAACTGATTGCTAATAATAGACAAGCCATTTGAAGGCTAAGGCCATGGCAGATTGATTCAGTAATGACTGCAGAAACTTGTTTTTCCAATATGCCAAGTGAACTTTAAGCTATAACTCAACCCTTCAACTTTCTATTATAAAAATAATAACCTCAGTGCGGATCCTCACATGACTGGTTTTCAGGTACTGTTCTTTCATAGGTTTTTCATTCTTTTCTGTCCCTTTTTAATTTCTACAAGAATCAAAATATAGAAACTAATTTCTCTGTTTGTTAATTGAGAAAATGACAGGTGGTTTACTCTCATTCTGTTCTTGCTCCTGCCCCTTTGGCCTGTCTGTGATAGGAAGCAAGTTCTGTAAATTAATCTGTATTATTAAGCCACCCCCTAAGTAAGACCTAGTATATAACTAGTTGTACATGTATTTTGGAAAAAAAGCATGGTAGATAGTTTAAAGATTTCATGAACATTCCAGTTAGCCTGCTTTAGATATGAACAGCATGGTAATGGAAAAACAAGTATGCAGGTATGACTGAAAAGTCACAACAGTGACTTCCCTAAAGCTGTACTCCACTACTACCTTCAAGCAGACTTCTTCCTAATTTGTCCTATTCTTAGAAGGGAAAAGCCTTGATGGATAAAGATGCTTGCTGCTACTGATGAGTAATGTAAACATTCTTGGTATTAACAGAATTTTAATTTTATCAACATTGTGGAGCCATCTACGTCTACGGTGCACTGGTGCATAAGAACTTAACTGACAAGGCAGTATTATTTAATGGACAGAATAAACCACCATTTGCTTCTGTATGGCAACCATTCTGTGCTCCAAGCTCTGCACGGACAGACACCTAGTCGAGCCTGTCTGTGAGCATGCATGTGCCTCAACGTCCCAAGTGTTTTAAAAACAGTGCTCACCAATCTGGTAGGCCTGTCTCCGCAGTGTTCTGGAAGCTCTGTGTCCCTTCTTCTTTAAAAACATCTGGCTTCCTGAGGGTAAAGGAAGCAGAAGGGGTATAATAAAGAGCCAGGGAAGGAGAGAGGCTCCTGGGGTGAAAGGGATGCTCTGTGCCTAGCTGTGTCCCCCTTGGTAGCTCTGAGTATTCAGAATCATCAGAGGAAATGCTTCCTTTCTGCAAGGCCAGACAACAGGAGAGAAAGGAAGTGTATGGGAACACCTTTCTGTTATAGTTCGGACAGGCTTCTCACAAGGATGAAGAGAGAAGTTATGGAAGGATTTAGGCTCAACTGGGCATGCCAGCAATGCACAGTTCATTTTTCCTTGTGGAGTCTATGGAGAAAGTTCTTTACTCTTGACTTCACTCTTGCTTGACAAAGCAAAATGAAGTGTTAAACACCTGGACATTTGGGAAGGAGGACCACAGATAATGGGAAAATATTTGGAGATGGGCCACATTGAAACATTTTTACACACACTTCCTAGCTTCTTGTTCAGGAAATGGGTCTCAAGGCATATTAAATGTCACCTTCTTGACTACAAGGGGGAAAAAGCTTTATTTATCCTAATTTTATATCTCCATAGTCAATAAAGATGCCACTTCATTCATGAGAAGCTTCATACCCAGCTACCCTGCTCCAAGAGACAGGATTAGAAAAAAATGTCCAAACCTGAGAAAGTTACTGCTATCACAACCTTATTTAAAACAGTTAATGTTTTGCCATGAATTCCTATTTTATAAAGACAGCATTTCCTTTTACACACACTTCTTCCAAGTCAGTTTCACTGGGAAGAAATAATTTTTAGATAGTGTCCTTTCTAACAGAAATATGAAATAAGCCAAAATCTATGTTTTTATACTCTTAAGTGCAGGACAACTAAATGTAAAATGTAAAAAAAAATATCTTCATTTGGCATGAAGATTTATAAATGTCTCTTTTAAAAAAAACTAAAATGAGATGTTGAAGATTGCAATGGATCAGGTCATGAATTGTTGTTTTGCAACTCTTTCTTCTTTTCAGCTGGCTGGACTGTTAACAACAACAAAGTCAACCTCCCCCCCCAGCCCAGGCTCAGCTGATCCTGCACACGGCAGCTGCAGCTGTCATTTCGAAGATTACTTCTGGGCACACACAGATCCTGTCTGGCTGAGGAATGTGAGGAGAAGACTGGGCCAGTGTACCTGCACTATTGTTAAGCACGCACAAGCACAAGAACACTGCTAACATGAAATCTAAAATCCTCTTTATCACCTTGTAAATACATGCCTGGTTTCTTCTCATAGGTCATCACAGAAAGGGTCTGTCTGATCAGATGCGTACTACTGTTGTTTGGAATTCATGGGAAAATATTAAAGCTATTCAGGTTATAGGTTTAGATGTCCATTTCTTTCTGACAGTTTTCCCAAGGTAGCCTTTTCCTCAAATGGCTTCAGTCCCTCATTTGTTCTTCTATTCCTTGCTAGAGAACAAAGTCAGTCTGTTTCTTGAAATAAGGTCACTGTGTCAGGCAGTGACATATAAAAACTTTAAGACTTCATAAGTGATCCCAGCTTCTGGTTTACTCATCAACATTATGGACTGCAGTCTCAAAAATCAAGAACTTTTTCTATCAAGCTGCTAAACCCTAAGAGTACTCTCTCTCTCACAATGTTTTTCTTCAAGAAGGTAGACTGGAACTACAGATGTTTCTTATCAACACAATGTACACAGAGGTAAGGAAATCAGAAGCATCTTGTTGAAACTTCCAGAAAATTTCAAATTTGTTCAAGCATTGCATAGTAAAATAGCCAAAGTTCTGACTATCATTCTGTCTTTATAGACCACTGTCGCTGTGTTATTTCTCCTGCTACTGGTCTTCTGAGTTGGTGCTTCTACTACATACTGTCAATTAGTATAACATAAACATTAATTTAATTCCGTGAAGTAAGAGTTAAGAGATTATTTGTGACCAGGAGAAATAATTTCACTAATTTAGTCTGATTTGGTCTTTAACACAGTCTGGGAACCTCCCTGAACTTGCTTCTGTTTGAACCGTAGATCACATTTAAATAAATATCCAATCTTGCTTTGAAATGAGTATCTATCAAAGCATTTGATATAGTTTGCTAACACCTAATTACTTTAACTGTTAAAGTTATGCTTTATTTGCAGTCTGAATTAGTCTAATATTCAGCCACTGCTGCTGAAATAGAAACTTTATTCGAAGTTTATTCTCCATGAGGCTCAGTATTACTGGAATGTAATCAAGTCATCTTTCTAAGAATATCTTTGTTGAACTGAACAGCCTGAGTTCTGATTCTGTTGGAGTACATGGTCTGTCTTTCAACCAGTTAAAAAATCCAACAGTCCTCCTCTGAATGCTAAAAAACATACCGTTGTCATCTTGTCCAGGGAATACAAAGGTACGGCCACAAATAACCTTCCAATTTTACAGGAGACTTAGCTCTTTATACATATGCTAGAACTTGTATTTAGCAGATTACTTGCTATGATTTTTGAATCTTCTCCCGAATCTTTACTTCTCACAATATAATCCTACATCTTGTAAATTTCACTTACATTCCTTAGACCTACATATAACATTTCATACTTGGCTGCATTAATAATATACCAATAACCAGTTTTCTAAGTGATTCATATCACTGACACAGTGGCCCGTTTTCAACATTCACCACTTCTTTCATCATTTTGTACCTACTGCATTTATTAGTTTTAATTATTTTGTTCTAGGATATTAATAGTAAAATTTCAATCCTCAAAAATTTCTCAGTGACTTGGAAAGCCAAATTCTGATATATAATCTAGATATTAAGAAGGTTGTAAGTCATTCAAGTCAATGATATTTTGGGCCCTAGAGACTGAAGTTCTCTTGTAAACAGAACTTATGTCTCCAAGTATTTTTTTAAATGTTAATATGTGCCTCAAAAATACAGTACAGTAGTTTTTATTTCCCTCCAGCAAATACAGTTACAGATTCCCTCTGTTTTCAAATATAGGAGTATTTGCATGGTATTCTGTCCTCTTTGTGATTTGCTGTTCAGTGTCATGTGGTACTACTGGGCTGTGATTCTATAGATGCTAATTCAGAAGAAAGTCCATGCTTGTGTTGAGGACAATTAGGAGAATGACATATTGTTGTGCATTAGCTTTGCACTTGTCACCTCTACAACATGAAATTTTATTAGCTGTCAGACTACGTAGTTTGCTGCCGCTACAGAAGATCTCCTTGGACTTGCACTGCCCCATTTCACAAGTTCTTTTTTTCATCTCTGTTTCAGCTCACGTTTCTTTGTATTTTCTGAATATGTACATTAGATGAGATGACTCGTCATATATAACAACTTATTTGAAGTTTGCTCTAATGATTATCAAGAGTTGTGACAGATATTAAAAATTCCTGCTTGAAAAGCAGAACATTATTGTTGACAGGACACAATGACAGAGAGGACCTCCATACCTGAATCACCTTCAAACCGTTACCCAGTGTACCTGGATTCATTAGGCTATGATCACACTTAATACCACCACCATTCTTTGAGCAGATCTAGAACTGAAGTCACTTCAGCAAAAATGAGTATCGTGACATTTAAGGCCTTTTCTCTAACAAGCCTTTTCCTGCAGCCATTTGTTAAATGATACTACTACTGCTACTAATTCTGTTCACAGTATCTTTGATTGTACCCAAGCTGCTGCAGGGAGAGGTCAGGATTCTGTGGCTGAATTCTACCTATAACTCATATTCTAACTCATACGATGATATATGTCATGTTGATATTGCATGAGAAATTTTAGAGTTACAGCAGTTTCCCTGTTCTCCCTCCACTCCAGATGTTCCATCTGAATTATAATACAGGTAATTACATGCAACCCACACAAGTACAAAAGATTTAAAGCTCTTTTTGGATGGCAAACATAAAATTCAACCAGACTAAATCCTTGAGTGAGATCTTAGTATCCCTTCCAAAACATGAAGGGACTCTTTCAAAGCCTTTTTTTTTTTAGGGATATCATGGTGTAATGCTGTCGCAATAGCAAGTGTGATTTTTAATGGGTTTACCTGTCACTTAGGAGCTATATCAAACAGTATGTCATAAAAGAGGTATATAAATGAGAAACTAATAATTTCTGATGTAGAAAAGCCTTCATATGCTACTGATTTTATAAATCTTCTGATAATTTTTTAAAGGAAGTGAGCATATTATGTGAATTGCCTAAATTTGTTCTCCTAAGGAGAGATATTCTTTCTCTCCATTGTGAAATCACAGGCTTATAAATGAAAATGCAGTTAATGTTATACACACCTCTAAGAAAAATGATAAGGGAATTAGAAATGAATGCAGAGAAGGGGAAAACACACTCACGTAAACAAAGGTAAAAACAAGAGGAAACCGGATACATTACACGCATGATCAAAACCCTTCAGCAAGTTTAGTAACAGAGTCTCTCATAGAAGGAAAACTGTCAAAATGGAAGATGGCTTTCTAAAACAGAGGCTCACGCTCTAGCAGATTTTGCTAGGGCTAAACTTTACAGCCTTAAATAAACAGCGGATACAAAGAACAACACAAATGAAATAATCAGACACAAAAATGTCCTGATAATTAACAGAGTTCTACAGATCAGATCAGAGATATAACCCTTGTTTTTATCAGAGGTTTCCAAAGAACCAAATAATTTCACAGGCTATACATAAGCAAAGGAAGTGAAACTAGAAGCCTTTTCTACTTGGTCTTGTTATATGAGACGACACTCATAAGTACGTTGGAACACCAGTTTTAACTGGCCAGTTGTTTTTGCAATTTTAGCAAGTGATGCTGTGATTCAATCAAAGATGTAAGACACAATAGTTAGAACAATACCAGAAGGGTTCTTCCTTGTTTTGTTTCACATTTGTTTCTTGTGTTTGGAGCAGTTCTGGAAATGGAGTATCTTCCATTTCCACCCAGAGGTGTGTCCTTTTCAAACAGCTTGTTTTTTACGGGCTAAGAACACAAATAGAGACAATCTTGGCTTCCAGCCAGACATAACTTCAGCTGTATCATGTTTTCCAGTTTGTTTGTTTTTTCTCCTATTGCTTACTTCTAGGATTTTAGGTGTAGATTTTATCTATGTGTTTTGGACTTGCTGGTTTTAATTAAATTTTGAATATTGAGTCACATATACAATTTATGAGAATGGAAACAAATAATGACAATCTCAGAAATTGTTAACATGCTCCAAAAAGAAATAAATATTAATTTCAGTTGAAAATACAAATATAGGCCAAGTGAAACTCGAGTGACCAGTTCAAAATGTAACTTCACATACGATTAATGTGCAAAGGTGTTTTTAAAGTGGTCCTAACTACTCTGCAGACACCCATGACATTCCACAGGCTTCCCCACCCTTTCACATTCTCTGCTGGAACATGTTTATGTGTATCACAGTCCTGGGCTTTGAAGCAGCTGGACAATTTATCTTCTTACCTAAACATCTCTGAGTGAATCATATTCTGAAATGAAATACAGGAACCTTACCTCTAAGTTTGTCTTTGCAAATACTACTCTAAAACAACTTTCATGCTTGAAAATTAGCTCTGTAAATATGACTGACAGTATTTCCATGCTTGTTAAAAAACTTGACCTGTTACAGCAATAGTAATAACTCAGCTGTGCTCCCTATACGGTGCTCTCTCAAACTCTATTCAGTGCTTATAGTATATAGCAAGTGACACTCCCAGTAAAATGCAGTAAAAATTTCCTCAATGTAAAATGTATAAACAAAAAGAAATAGAAAAAACCCCTCCAAATCTGAAATATGGGAAGGGAGAAATATATTCAGTGATACATTCAAAGAAAAAATCACAAGTTTTTAATTTTCCCTTCTGAAAAGTATTGTTTGCCAGTATTTTTACCTCACCTGTAGGTATTGCAGGCATATAAAATCTTTCTCTTTTTCACTGTCTAGCTACATATTATACATACACAATAAACTGGACATATACATGAGCATACACACACACAATCTATGGTTTAACTCCAGTAAACCATACAACAGACACTGATGACTTGTTCATCTTTTCCATAAACATGCTAACTTGTGAAAATTGTACCCTTTGTAAGACCTCTCTGGTAAGTCTCTTGCATTTTTCAAGTGCCATGGTACTCTATCGAATCAGTCGCTTTAGTCCGAAAGATATATACTAAATATTTGTATGGGCAACATTCTCTTACTAGCTTTATTACATAAATAATATGTATGGTTAGAAGACTTCTAAGACGGAATCCTGGTATCAGGTAGGGAAGATTCTTGGCTAAATCAGCAGTACTGAATTACTCTTTCAAAACTTCCTGCAAAGTACAAAATCATTCTAAAATTGGATGGTCATTATAGCTATTCTATGAGCTAAAGTAACTGCCTCTGCAGAAATAACTCCCCAAGCATGAAACCAAGTTTAAAAAGAACTCTTACCACCTTTGCCAAGGTAATACTATCTCAAGACACAGAGAACATACTAATAGCAAGGATCCAAAAGTATCAACCTCACTCATAACTTAAAGCAAAGCTGCAGACACTTGTCTACCTTTGATACATTTGTTCACTGTCTGGTTTCCAGCTAGCATCCAACTAGTAAAAAAGGGTCACAAAACATACTTGTAAAAAATATAGGAAAGTAAAATATAGAAAAGTAAAAAAAAAAATCTATCAGGCCTGAACTCTCACTAGAAGACAGACATTGAGGTGCTGGAGCGTGTCCAAAGAAGAGCAACAAAGCTGGTGAAAGGTCTGGTGCACAAGTCTTGTATGAGGAGCTGCTGAGGGAACTGGGGTTTAGCCTGGAGAGGAGGAGGCTCAGGGAGATCTTACTGCTCTCTACAGCTGCCTGAAAGGGGGTTGTAGGCAGCTGGGTGTCAGTCTCTTCTCCCAAGTAAGAAGTGATAGGACAAGAGGAAACTGACTGAAGCTGCACCAGGGGACGTTTAGACTGGGTATTAGGAAAAATTTCTTCACCAAAAGGGTTGTCAAGCATTGGAACAGGCTGCCCAGGGAGGTGGTTGAGTCACCATCCCTGGAGGTGTTTAAAAGACATGGAGATGTGGCACTTAGGGACACGGTTTAGTGGTGGACTTGGCAGTGCTAGGCTAACAGTTGGATTCAATCTTAAAGGTTTTTTCCAACCTAAATGACTATGATTCTGTGATTCTAAAATTGTTAGATATTGATTACTGAGGGCTTTCAAGATTACATATCTTCACAGACACTCCATGCCTAGGGGTCATAGAAAAATTCCTGAAGGCAATGGAGAACACAGCTATAGTTTTGCACAATGACCTTAAATTAAACTCTCCATTTGACGGTGTTGACTTCACAGCAAATTTGAGACTATATCTATTTGGTTAAGACAAGGCTATAAAGAACAAACAAGCTCTAGGTTCTTATTTTGCTGCAGGGACTACAAGAAGGATGTTCAGGGAAAGCATCTTTGCCATTGGATTAACCCACTGCTAATAATGACAGCATGTAAACTGATAATGTTGATGACAGTAGCAGTAACTTTTGGTCATGCAGGTGGCAAAAAGTTCCACCTCCAGTATTTTGTTGGAGAAAAACCCTGCTCACCTTCCTTTTATGTAGAGATGACTCTGAGGAGCTGACAGCCTTTTTGCAGCTGCTTTCTTTTTTCTCAGATACGTAAATCTAGAACCTGATCTCTGGATATAATAGTTTTATTTGAGAACTTCGCTACCTATGTTTTAAAGTCTAAAAAGGTCCTTACAATACAGAAAACACCCTAGAGATCCAGGACATTTAGATACCATTCCTGGAAAGAACGGTCTCATAAGTTTAGACTCTGTTTGCATGAAATGACCACTTGAAACTGGAAGCATTCACGGGCAGGAGGTTTTTGATATTTATTGCTATTTGGAACAGCAACTGAGTTTTGCTAGGCCAAAGAAGCAAAAAGGATGCCTGGATGCAATAAGAGTATCCAGAAGGGTTTGCTTTCCCTAAGACCACAACAACTGCTGTGGTTGCTGTGTGTCACGTTCCTTGTATGAATACCTCAAATACAACTGCATTTCCTGGGGTCACCGTTCAGGTTGGTTCACATATTGTAAAACCACACAGTGGTTGGCCCTTTTATATATTTTCTGTCAAGCTAGTGATGTTTTGTATTGAATTCTGCACTAGAAAAGACTGGTTTTGAAATTAGCTGTTCCCTAGCAGCAACTTTGTCTCCCTGCTTGGGAATTTCATCATCAATCAATGTGAAATGTGGGTGCTAAAACTCACTGTTTCTCTTTTTCTTCTTCTTTCTGATATGGCCTCACTTTTAACTACTCACAAGGAACAACCCTTTTTCTCAAAGAGGTGGAGGTGAATCTGAACAACTCCCTATCAAATCACATCTTTCAGTTGGTTTGATACCTAAAATGAGAAACAAGAAAGCCTGTTCAAAGCCTCTGGGGCTCAATAAATTGAGGAAATACATTATGCTGAGAAACTCAAGCCATGGATGACAGGCACTGCTCAGTCTTGCAAAGGACAAAAGTCTGAACGCTTCAATCACTTATCCTAGGGCTCTCAAGAGGAGATGTGACTTCACTACCATTGGGAAACAAGGTGCAATCACTGTCAGAGGAATGGAAAGACTGATCACAGGATAGTACTCTGTGGCAATCAAAGTAGAGAGACGAGTAAAGGAAAAAAATAAATTGATTCTTTTAAATCCTTTGACATATTTCTGGAAATGTTCAGCAACACCCAGCAGTGGCGCCTTCCCCAAAAGACAGTTACTCAGAATCTGACAGAGTTTTATACTCTGAATTAATTTTGGCACTGAGAGAAACTTTCCTTCTCCCTTTATTGGATCAGAAAAAAGTATAGTTGCTGTAGAATTGCCTCCTCTTACGTGAATTAAGAATGGTGCTTGTGACGATACTGCAGCAATAAATTCAATTTGCAGCAGTAACATGTTTCAACAGAGGCAAAACAGTATAAACACCATTCAATAAAAAATTTATCAAATGATTCCTCTTAATACTAGAATAGACTTATTTATTTCTCTAATGAAAAGGGTAAAATGTCTTCAAGATATGCCCTGTCACAACACTGTGACACTTGCAATGACTGACATTTTCTCTGATATTTCTTTTTTCCATGGATGCATAAAGTGCACCGCATGAATATGAAGTGACATCTTTACTAACATGTGGTACTTACTTATCTCCTACAATTCCCAAGTTGATTGTTGGATACCCGTGTTCCTGGATTGTAGCTAGGAGAGTTGAACGGTTACTGTCCCGAATCTTCCCTGGCAAAAGGTCATCTTCAGGATTCAGTAGCTGTAAAACCAGAAATACACTCAGTTGGTCTCCTTGGAATACTGTGCCTTTACACAAGTGGGAATTTTCTTCTTCATACTGGTCAGGATATTCTTAGACACCATATATATCATAAAATATATGTGTAAAGTGATTTAGTGAGTTTAAATTAATATGATACGTAATGTGCTTGTTTAGTCCAATCCTCCACACTGCTTTGTTTGTTTCTATTGGTTCACATCTGCTAAACTTTTCTCCTTACTAGTACCTGGCTTCTAATCTGAAACATTAGAAATCAAAACACAAACTTTTAAGTTTTCAAGTTATTGATTCTATTTAAATAGTTTTAAAGGAACCTCAATGATGTTGCTAACCAGATTTAAAGGTATTAAAAGAAATCTTGTAAACATTGTTTACTTATCAGTAAAGGTGTTTTTTAAATACAACAATCTGTATGGAATAATAGAAGCTTAAAGCTTGGTTCTCCTATCAATTACTGTTTTGGATGAAAAACTTTGTCTCAAGACAGTATTATGGCAAGCGCCTTACATGTGTCATATTTTGGAAGTTAAACTGTAAAACACACATATATAAACACATGTTTTATATAATTAGGAATTCTTTTGTAGAAAACAGAAGGACAACCAATGCTGTCAGGAATTAAAATAATAGTAATACTGATGCTGATGATGTATCTGTCAAAATTAGAGCAACGGTATTAGGTAGTAAGGTAAGAATAATCAGAAGTGGAGCATGGCTAAACTTTGATGCTTTGGTTAGCAGCTCTCTTTCTGTGCAGATTTCCATAGGATGTTTACAAAACCCACTGTGCAGGATCTTTTTTAACACAATACAAAGAAGAGTTCTCACATCAGTAAAAAACCCTTTAATGACACACAAGAATCTTCTGTCATACAGAAGATACTGTTCAGAAAATCATCACCTGTAATCCTTGTAGCAGTTTGGATTTGTTCTTTGCTTAGCGGTACATTTCCTGCACGACACACCCTGTCTGTGTTGTGCAATCTGGCAAGATTCTGTCCCAGCAAGGCTGGTCTCAGCCACCCATAGTACTCAGCAGTCAGAAAGTAACCTTCACCAGGGTTTTGGAAGTGGCAAGGGCACCACCAGATGACAAAATTAGAACTATTTAAAGTTTCCAAAATCTTTCAAAATTCAACATATCCAAGCTGTATGAGAATACAGCTACTGGGTTTATGTTTGTGTCTGGATTTCAAAAAGTTTGTCTCAAAGGACAGTCAAAACTGTAAGTAAACTTCATGCGGTCTTTAAACCTCAAACGGACATTACCTCAATACACAAGTTCTTTTGTTTTTGCTTTTCTTATTCTCTTTCTGTCCCATGGCAGGAGGGAATGAGCGAGCATAGTTGCTGGACAGGGTCGACCCACAACATATGTAAAATTAGTAAATTAAGTTAATCTTGAATGTGATTTTTCTGATGTAGATAAGACAAAGCAATTAGAAAGCTTGTCTGGAGTTCTACCAACAGGAGACTGGATTCCAGTGTGTGCTACTACTAAAAAAAAATGCAAAGGCAAAATACTACAGCAAGGCATTTGGTAGTACTACTCAGTTTTCAAAGACAGGTTATCTACCATTCATGCTGCAGCTATAGAGGAACGCTGCTCAAAAGAAATTACTCTTCCAGTCATGACTGGCAGTATGAATTACAACCCTGACTACTCCACAGGTCCTCCCTTGCTGGCAGGAGGAAAGCAGCTAGCACGTGGTTGGACACGTTACCAAAATTTTGGCAAAGACAGTGTGCGAGACTTGTGAGAGAGCCCTCAAGGGAGAAAACATGAGCAGCTGATTATGGGTTGATCACTTACAAAAATGCCTCATGTCAACATGAGTTGCAGCTCAAAAAGTAAGTCTACTTGGGAATAGGGTAGAAGTCACTATCTGAAATGCTGTCCTCAAGAAAACAGCAATTTAGACCCTGATTCTAAACATACTTTTCTTACCTCATTCCCTGTTGACATGACTGCAACCACTGGAAACTTGTTAACTTCTACTTCGGTTACTCCAACAGTTGCTAAGAGACCAATCTCAGACGGACCCATGTGGGTTCCTTTAGCCAGCACACATTCACCTCTTTTAATGTCATGTCCTATAGGTCTGAAAATCACAGCACAGAAAAAAACGAGAGAAACCCAGAATGAGATTGAAAGTATCTCTCCTTGATTGGTCCTGCCCCTGGTGAGCAGCGTCCAGGGATGTTTATTAGCCAGATTGTCAAAATGTCAGTACTAATGGTTAAAAAACGAGTACAGAAATCACCAGCCCTTCTATTCCTTACAAAGATATTTTATTGTTTATAAAGTAGGCTGTTTACAGACCTGATATCTTGGCCTGGTCGAGCCTGCACCAGGATTCGAACCTCTAGTTCTTCAGTGCCCTATAAAAACAAGGAGATCAAACGCGGTCAGCTGGGCTATTCAAAGAAGATTAATCAGCTTTAATTTCTCAGAAGACTACACAGCTTAAAGCACTCGTTACCCTGAGACCTTATGGTTTAAGCATCATCATCGTTCTCCTGATCTGTGTGTCAAGATTTTAATACAGTGTGTGCTAAAACTGAACGGCTTTATAAGAAATTCTCTCTTTGATGAGCACAGCAGGGAAGGACCAGCACTGAATACATAGTTTTACCGTCTTTTTTTTTTATGATCCCTGTGTTTATGTACCTTTCCTATGTTATGTCCTATGTTTGTCTGTTGACCTGCTATACCAAGTGGATTCTTTCTACTCCTCTCAGCCAACTTGATAGGCTCAAACAGTTTCAAAGATGGCATTTCAAAAGGACCACTAGTCTGACAGGCAATATGCCACTACATCTGCAGAAAGGTGGGAAGAAGCTGTATGTTCCGGAAGAAGCTATACGCTCTAGTTGTTTCAGGATTTTCACATAGATTCCTGTAGTGGAAACTCCTACTTGAGAGCTTTGTACAAACCAGGAAGAGGCTTATTCATCACATTTATTCACTGTGAACAAGAAACAGTGGCCTGAAAACCCTGATGCCTACTTTAATGTTTGTGTTTACTCCTTCAGAATTTCAATGGTTTGGTGACTCATTCAATGCCAATAAATGGCACATGACCTATATTGTTAATATTTAATTTATAAGCCCTGGAAGTGGTTGATGATACATATGCATTTGAGATAGTGCCAGCCTGTCAGTAGCACTAATTTACACTTAGGCTGGAACAGATTTTGTTTTCACATTATCATGTAGTGCTTCATACTTTAAGTACCTCAAAGTTTTAAATCAAGCACTAATATTACAAGACAAACAAGGCACGTCATTGTAATTTGGAATTTTTACAGGAACGATAGTATTGTATAGGACACTGGGACTTGTCTCTTTTCTTACAGTTGATATGGACTGCATTTTCTGAGTTCAAACCAAGTGCTTTACACTAAAGGCCCCACAGTTAAAGTTAATGAACATGTTACAGATTGTGATTCTGTTTACCTACTGTGAAAATGGATAAATTTAAACCCCTGAAAACCAGGAAATGACTAACAAAAACATCAACCCTGAAATAATTGATTCCTTACTTTATCACAGTATTTTCAAAATAGGCTTTTAATGCAAATTCTGTTTCTTTTATACCTGCTCCCCTTAATATCAGAGAAGTGACTATTTTTGGCTTCTAGTGTCCAAAATGGCTGTGCTGGTGCCCAGGATGTTCTTTTACCTCTATCCCCATCAGAAGCTGTAGAAGACGCTTTAGGCTTCTGATGAAGATCTGGGGCAACAGTCAAAAAATTGTTGTATTTTTATGACACTCTGGGGATAATTGGCCAGTCATGAAGATTTGAATTTCCCATATCCTGTTAGCAACTAAAGATGGCTAGGAAGTTTCTAGGGAATCAAGAGGAGTGCCCATGATACATTTCAGTAATAGAAAAGGTCCTGTTTAGGACTCCTGAATTAGGAGAGAAAAGAAGAAAAAGGCTTTTGAGGAATTTAGTAATCCCAGGTTTGAAAAGCATTGTGGAGAGTGTGACCATGGACAAAATGGTGATGTGCAGAGATTATTATTTATGGAACTGATAGATATCCCAGAATGCTTTAGAAATACAAGATAATTCAGGGTCGCTCGAGGCAGGGCTTGCAGAGAGGTATGATATTATACTGAGAACATCTTCCATGTGGTGTGTAACAAGCAGCATCCTTCTTGCTGTGTACTAATATATCTTGAACTTACGAGTGGTTTACTCTACTGGCTGTTAACAGCCAGCATCCATACAGATATACTGATGCTTGGTCTTGGTCCAGACTAACTCTTGTTTTGGTTGATCACATTGGCCTCCTTTTTCCTACGAGGTGACGTAAAAACTCAAAATGAAAAGGGTGTAGACATGTTTTTGCAAAAAGATCTTTCTAAACGATTGTACATTTGGCAAGCTGATGAGAATTTTTCTTCCTGCTAGATAGATGTAATTCTTTTCAGGCCTGTGACTTCTACAGTCATTTAGGGAATGCTTGCAATGATGCTAAGTACTGCTACAACTAGAGGTCAAGGAGGTCCCTTTTAAAAGTACTCTCTGTCTTTTCAGAAGAACACTTTTCAGATGTTAGAGATTTCATTTCAGTTAAATCCCAGCCCTGAAGGAGTTCTTACACTAAGAAGAAAAATATTCTTGAAATATATAGCCGCCCAGGCACGAAAAAGGTGACAAAAATAACATACTAATTGAACTATACTGATTATTTATGTACAGGATTAAGACAGTGGCATATTCAAGGACAAGGAGAAACTGATGAGTTGTGCCTCAAACTTTTAGGCAGGAAAAAGCAGCTGAAGGTGGCTGACCATTTGCTAAATATTCAGAGTTTAAGCACATAGCAAAATAATCTGTTCCTACATGCAGAGGAGAACATGCACAGAAAAAGTGGAATCCAGGAAGACAGTCATCCAAAGAAGCAGAAGCTAACAGGTTATCATGTATGTTGCTCTGCAATATGATAGTCCTCCCATGATGAAGTGGGCAATGACCACAGAAAACTTGCTCAGTAAGGCTAACTGAACGATCAACAAGCAGTGAAGGCAATGGCGTATTTTAGGGGAAGATACAGCTTGTACACACACATCTGTAACCTCAAAGCAGGACTGACTCAGTACATTCTCTGTTAGGAAGAAGGCCAGCCTAGACAGCTTGCTGACTTCATCAGATGTAAAAATATATGCATTTATAGTAATAAGGCACAAGAAAGGATCATGACAGAATGTTGCAGTTTCTGCTGTCTTCCTCAGCTTTGAAGACCAGAATTCATCTGCTTACACCCCAGCTGCAATTGCAATGTTAGCACAGAGCTATGGCGAAGTGGAAAAGCTTGTCAGAACAGCACCAGAGGAGCAAAGGCTGATTTGAGCAGAGAACCATGCACATACTTCATTTCAAAAGCAAACTTGGCAGCTCTGTCAAATAGAGATGCATCTTCTTGCCTTAAAATCTGTTAGATGGTGGCAAACGCAATGATGTTGTCCTGAAATCACAGCTGGGTAAGTGAAAGAAATGATTCAGAAGGAATTACCTGAACACAAAGGAAGTCTAAGATGGAATGTCTGGCATACAGTTGTCTACAGAGAGCTCCTGTGCTCCATCAAAAAACTCCTTTTACTTTGTTAAGATAACTGTGCATACGGAATTAGTACTATAGCACTCGTATTTGTTCAGTGGTATTCTGCAGCATCTGTAAGGTAGTGCTAATATGATTTATAGGTATGCTAGAAAATCTGTTCAAATTAAACACAGTTAAGACTATGTTCTGGATGAATATGCACCTTATCCATTTTCTGGTTTTCAGAGGTCTTAAATTCAGTATTTTCCTCATTTTAAAGGAGCACAGAGGTCAACTGAAGAAAGTTATGGTTTAAAAAAATTTGAGGGGCACTTCCCCTGTTACATAATGAAACCCCTTATTATAAATATATGCATTTATTGTAAGTTATGTGCACAAGACATTCTCCAAAATCCACAAAATTCACCTTTGCTGAAACAAGACCAACTCTGGTAATACAGAAGCATCTTCACAGCATAGTTCAAAATCCAAGTCATCACATGGATTTTGCTGCACTTAAAACAGTTCACTTTCCCCACAGAAAATCATATTCAGCTTTAACTCTGTCAGCGGTAATGTTGCACTATAACATTTCAATGTATTATTCTGGAATCAATATGTATTTTCAGAAAACTTTTCCCCTTCTTACATGTTGAGTTTAGGAGAACTTTGGAAGTCCTCACCTTGCTGAGTTTCAGGACGATCCTGAAATATGAAGACTGCTCTACTGCTAAATGTGAACTCAGTAGAAAGGAAGGAAATGGAATGTCCGATTCCCACTACTCTGTATTTTAAAATGTGAATACAGTAGGCACTCAAATTGGACTGTACTTATGGATCTCCAAGAAGTATCTGCCTTTCACCCAAGTCATGCTCCCAAATACTTTAGTGCCAGCATTCAACAACTGTGATGAAAAATAGATGTCAGGGCAAGTAGGTACTGTTATGACATCCTGAGAAAGTGAGTAGAATTGCCACTAGGAACTAATGTGAAAATCCTCAAACTTTTGAGATTAACAGAAGAGCTTTTCTGTAGGACTATTGTTCATATTTACAGGATTGTACCACGAGCCATTTTCTGCTGCACAGAAAACAAAAATGAGTTTTAAGTTGTGACTCACATCATCTGATTCCCTGATGAGCTCTGTATCTTCCACTTGCACCACTGCATCAGCACCACATGGAATTGGAGCACCGGTTGTAACACGCATTACCTGACCAGGCATCACAGTCTGAGTTGGCTGAAAAGTAACAAACAAAAATTAATTTATTTTTGAAAAGAAAAAACTCAAACCATTTGAACTTCATGGAAGTAATCTGAAAGACTAAAATTCTTAACTGTGGCATGACTCTTGATATACTGCTAGTGGTATCAACAGGTATAAACTTTAGGCCGTTGCTTCAGATATGGCTTTTTTTATATGGTCAAATATTAGGTGGCTTCAGATTTTTCCCCTTAAATTTCTAACACAAGAAAAACTTTTAGATGAAGCAATATACTGATACTGTGGTTGGCTCAGAAAAATAACTGGCGCAGAAATATGTTAGATTGGTGACCTTCTAGAAACTTAGATAAATAAAAATCTAGTAGTTCTGTGTACATAAATATTTTTGTAGAGTACTCTGGTCCCTAGGGTTGAAATTTCTTTGCTCTGATTTGGTTGGGTTTTTGTTCTGCTTTGTTTTACCAGCACTCTTTATATGAAAAACCAGCAGCTTGTAAGTAAAGTAATGTCACCAGCTGCTTCATTTTTAAGCAGATTTCCTCATACTGAGACACAGCTCAACACACGTAGAGTATCTATCTTTGTGAGGATCAGTTTAGCAGAGCCTAAAGTTGATAATATTCTACAGTTATATAAAGTCACAGTGCATTACAAAGTTGCAGCAGAAGCAATAAAAAGAATAGAAAAGTATCAGAATGACGTGATAAAACAACCAACATGGTTTTAATAAAGTTTCTTACCAGTCAGGCAGCCTATTTTAATACACATTTTCCAAAATCCAGGGTAAAACTGTAATTTGACCATGACCACTTAAGGAATAAATAACTAAAATAAAAATCTTTCTGAAAAAATGCAACTAAAGGAAGCTGGTATGAGGATTGAGATTTCATTTCTAGAATGAGTGCTTGCTCCCCGCAGCACTTTAGTAAGCCCCATTTATTTAGGCTTTACTGTGATTAGTGAACATGCTACACACAGATCCACACAGCTCTGCTCAGACCAACATATTCTGTATGTGTAATCCATGTGCAGATTGACTCTATCTTCCATACGCAACACTGGAATATGTCCAGGGCTTCTCTGACTGTGATTAGCATGTAGTTGGTAGCAACCCACAGACCTGCAGGCAGCACTGCTCAAGCACTGTCACCTGCTCCCACCCAGCACGCATTTACTCCCTGACTTGCGACAGGAGGCTCTTAGACATCTGCAAATTCTAGACCGGTGGCCAACATTACAGCTGTGCAGAGCTGTGTGTGCTTTGCCCACTCTTCTACTCCCATTTCTGCACTGCTGTAACCTCTGAAATGTGAGTATTGCTTTGAAATGTGTATATTGCAAAGGTTGCTCATTGGGACAGAAGCCCTAGGGAGAAGCTGGAAAGGGTTTCCCTCTGGTTTAGCACCATATCACAGTGACCTATAGTATCCCAAAGGAACAACCGAGCCTGGAGTTGATTGGATCATGACCCTTTTCTACAGGTGATGGAAAGCTAACATCCTTCAAGAAGAACATAAAAATGCTCAAATAAATGAAAAAAACCCACCAAAACAACCACACTTACCATGTGCCATGGTTAGTGTGTTTTTAGGGCAAGATTCATGTCATCCTAAAGCAGGTATCTAAACCAGATAACACAAAAATAATACTTCTTTTTTAAGAATGGTATTTATTTTTCACCACAGACTATGCAAGGAGCTGTGGATGAATAGCTGAGATGCTGCCATTTATACTGAAGATGCTTAAAAGTGAAAATAGTCTTGTCTAGTGTGTTATTTTAATTTTTATGAACACAGATGTTGCAAAAGGCAAAGCTTATGCCTTGGATTATGGGACCTCTTTTGCATATTGTTGTAGGTATAGTCTATAGGTACATTAACAACAGGTAATATTGTTTTGAACTTACTACAGTACTGATGTCTTCAACAAGAATTTTCAGAGGAAAAACGTATTGCATAAAAAAATGTCCCATTTAAAATGGATTTTTTCAGCCTCAAGAACCACAAAGAATAAATAATGTCTACAGCTGTGCCAGAAATCAGTGCCTACGGTGATAAATGCACTGTAACTATCCATGCTTTTGGAGTTTATTACTAGATGAGTTAATTTTTTGAGATGTAACGATGTGAAACATTTAGACAAATTTATGATACAATAACAATTGTTTTTAGAATTGGTTGTGCTGCTCATGTATTTAATTCACTTTTTGTCCTTTGAGAATTTGATATTAACTTTATGAGCAAAAGTCAACCACCAGATTTGTGTGTTAATCTCTAGGGCTGTGTTCTTCTGCGCTAGAGACTATGAAGATAAAGAAATGACTGCTTCTCAGAAAGCATATTAATGTACAACAATTTCACAGAGGCTCTTTTAAAGGCCTTTGAGAGCTCACACTTACCTGGAACAGGGTAGTACTGGGTTCTGCCCTTTGCCTTCATCACTGATAATCTATTTAATGTTAGTCACTGGATAAAACCCAGAAGTAATCTACGGAGCACAGCCCCCACCTCAGGCATTCTCTCTTGCGCATGATTTACGATGACCCGTGCTCCTTTCTATAAAAAGGCCCAAGTTAATGGAATGGTGGAAAACGTCTGTTTTCAATCCTGTATTACAGCTGGTTAGTCACAGTGCCTCTTACAAATGTATTTAGAAGGTCTTCCATGAAATGGTAAGTAAGCTCCAGCTGTGTAAGTCTATAGGAAGAAAACGACTGCTCCCCATGGCTGAGTTTTTCATGCAGAGGCCACGTGCATGGCTTGTGACCAGTACTCTCAAATGTGCCCTAACCTCCCCAAAACAGGGCAGCGTCTGAAAGTTTTCCTCAATACAAAATAAAAAATGGTTGTTAACATAAACACGACCATCTGGAAATGGAAATCAGAAAATAATACAAGAAATATAAATTGATAGGGAAATGTCCAACTTGGCTATATGGCCTCGCTGCAATTCTCAGACCCATTTCCTTCCTCTCTGTGTAGCATTTACATAACCTTCTTCCCTACAAGAGAAGCCAAATCTAAACCTATTTTGAACTCCCTGCTGTGAATCATTCTGTTAATTGGTCTGTAACATGAAAAGCAGAATGTTGCTGCTGAGAGTGACTGAAGGGTGAAACGAGACTGAGGAGCATTCCAAGGCTATAAATAACTTCTTGGGAAGGAGATGAACCTGAAGATGTGTTGGCCCAAGAAAAAAACTTTGACCAATTATTCAGAGGTCAACAGCCTCATTTTTCCACCTCGCTACTGGTACTATCGGAATTATTCTCTCTCTGCATGCCTCCTCCCACCCAATTTTTGTTCCTTGCCAGAGAGGGTTCCTATTCTGAGTAATCTGGGAGGACAGACTGTCCCCGCAGAGAGACATTTGTGAGCTCTTGAATTTTGAGGAGGGAAGCAAGCTCCCATTTGCCCTTTTGTCCTTTGTACAAACCTGCTGAACTGATTAGGACACTGAAACCTTTAGATCTGTGCACAGTCCTCCCCATTACACACACCTTTAACAGTCCTGGTTTTAAGCACCACTGTGCTGTGATGTTTTTTAACTAGCAAAATGCTAATATTGATGACAGGTGAATAATGATAGGAGTGATAATTCAGCAGGTTGCTCTGCTGGTTCTTGCTACTTTATAGTGACCATAAAAAGGTTGTAGAAATAGTTGTCAGCCTTTTGGATTCTGGACTAGTGCTTGAAAATGCAGACAGAAGGGCTAGAAGTCCAAGGCAGGTGAAAAAAATACTGAATTCATTAGTTTACTTGGTTTAGTATTCAAAGCAATTTTACATATTTTGTATAACAGATTCATTAATCTAAGTTCATGTGAATTTCCGTATTAAGATGATGTCTATTATACCAAGGTATAATTCATGATGATGGATGGGAACTACAGCAAAATTTATTTTCACAGGTCTTTGTATCTATCATGAGTAACCAACTTAAATGTCTATTATGCATTTAGATGCAGTTCAACTCCATTTTTAAAAATACTGAATAATTCTGCAACTGGTAATACTTCTGAAACCTGAAACAACTTTTGAAATACATCTGTTTTACTTGGACTTTTTTGTTTAGCAGTCAAAATGGGCACACTGTAGATTCCTCATTAAAACTGATCAATCCTTTGTTTCGCCTGTTACATATTGCCTTTCTCCATCATTTCACATACAATGCACAGAATTATAAACCAGGATGAAATAGCTGGAGAAACATTGTGAACTAACCCATGTTCTCCTGAACAGAAGTTAGCAGGTGCAATTAAAATGACAGAATAGTAAAAATGGTTGAACATAACTGACTTTTTTTTTTCCCATTACCCCAATATTAATACAGGAATTTAATGAAATAAACTCTTGAATTTGAGAGCAAATCACAAATTGTGTCTATTCATGAATATTTACGCATCACAGCAGGTCATGAAGGGTTGCTGCCCCCACTGGCTCTTAAACTCAATCCACACACCTGCGAAGGTGCACAAACACTCTTGATTTAACAAACAAACAAGAGCAATACCACAAACCAGGCTGCTGCCAGGCTTCCTCAAGATTGTTCTGATCATTACCCATCTGTAAAGGCTTCATACAAAATTCTTACACCTTGTTTTGCAGGTATTAGTGTGAAATATGCAAGCAGCTTGTGGAAAGTTATTGGGCTCATGTCCCTTTAAAAATCTATCAGCAAAAAGGGGGTTAAATCATGCTTTTATCTGTTTCTGAATTGCGATGCCAGTAGGAACCTTATGTCCTCTAACACTGTATTAGGGCAGAACAGTACTGCATGCATGCCTATCGGACATGTCAGCACAATGCTCTGAAGTATTCTGGGATACCCTTGTTAGTTCCTTATGTAACCGTACTGCCTCACTTTCTGAATTCATGTCCCAAGGCACAGAGCAGGAGGGTCGGTACAGCTGTGTCCTACTTCACACCACCTCCAAGAGTATTCAGATTTGGAGCACTAGCAAGGCTTGTAAAAATACAAAGAAATATCTTACAAAAGAGAAATATGTTAAAAGGAAAAGAAAAGAAAAGAAATTGTGCTCACCTGCTCACCAGCCTGGGATTCCCCTATGATGAATCGATCTCCTGGGCCATCAGCAGCTGTTAAGATGGACAATACAAATGGTAAAGGCTGAACCAAAACAAACGATGGCATTAGAAATTAAGGAGAACCAAAGAATGATCTAAGATTCAGCTCTTCAGTGTCAGCATGACAAAGGTTATAGAAGTTTCGCAAATATTTCCCATTTTAGGTCCTTTTAAGTTGTGTTTATTGTTTTGAAAATTACAGGTTCTATAGTACTGTTAACTGAAATTTTCTGGGCAATATGGGATCAAGGAAAAAAAGATTAGGAGGAATTACATTAATAATAAAAATTTAAGAGTGTTCATGAGAGTATATTTGTGTAATTTATAAGATTTGTAAAAATGTCCACTGTGAGCAAATCTTTATGTGAAACTAACACAGGGGCATCACATACCCTGTAAGTGTGTTATGTACCTTTTTTCTAGACAACAATGGAATACTGACATTTTAGAATCTCCCTCTGCCTTTGGAGGAAAACATGGACAAATGCCACAGTTAGATTGCATAGATGACCACACAGGTTTGGCATTTTCTGAAGCACAGTAGGGCTAAGATAACACAACCTGGACGGACACATTAGAAGTCTGAGTTCTGTTCCTTTTTGTATTTTAGGAGCTAGCACTGAACTAGCTACCTTGTATCTTTCACTGAAGCCATTCTGAAAATTGAAAGTCAGAGATCATTGATTTAACAAACTGAAAGTCTCCAGGACTTCTAATTTTGACAAATCTGTATTTTTAGCTGGACAACAAAGGTACCATTACTGACAAAGTTTAAGCTTCTACCTGCCTAAAAGGTCTTTCAACAAGTTGCATTAGTGGTATTATAGGCTCTATCTACCATGGTGTAAAGTACGTATGGAGAACAAGCAACTCTTGCCCATCCAAGCACAGCAGGCATGCTGTCAAGGGTGTTCTGACAAACCGGGTTCATGCCATCACATTTAAATGTGTCTTTTTGTTAATTTTAAATCTCTAACTGTCAAAAGTTGATTTCCAAGAGATGACGTCTAATCAGTGACAATGGTTATCTTAATACATTCTGTTTTATTTCAGAAGCCCTGAATATACAGCTAGATAACCTCATCTTATCAAGAAGAATTACTTTCAGGAAGGATGTCCATTCAGTCTGTATAGTGATTTATCACATCTGTACTCATACATCAGCTGCAACTCTGCAGATGATGATCTACAGTACTTAGTCATGTTTGAAGACTAATGATTAACAACTTTAAAAGCCTATTGAACAGCCTAATTATGAGCTTCAGAACAAACTCTAAAATAAGAAAGTGGAAAAGGACTCAACTACTTCTTGAATAAGGCATATAATACTACTGAACACAGTTCTCATACCTTCATGGGAAATAATGCACTAGGATGATCCAGAAAAAGAAGAGAAAAAATTCCCTTATAGCCAAATTATTTTAAACCTGATATTACTGAATTAGATTTTATTCCCCCATTAATAATGATACAGATGCAAAGTTTACAGGTGATGTACAACTGATATAACTTGAAGAAAGTGGACAAGAAAGTGGGCAGACAGGTTTATGTGACTGAAAGCTAATCCTTAATGTTTTGGAAAAAATAACTGTTAATGTCATCAATTTTATCTCTGCCTACAAGCTTTGTTTCTCAAATCCTGAGATAACAGGTCTACAAGAACAGTAACAGAACAGAACAGAACATTTCAGTTGAAAGGGACCTACAATGATCACCTAGTTCAACTGTCTGATCAATTCAGCGCTGATCAAAAGTTGAAGCAAATTATTGAGGGCATTGTCCAACTGCCTTTTAATCAGTGACAGGCACGGGGCATCGACCACTTCTCTAGGAAGCCTGGTCCAGTATTTGACCACCCTCTCAGTAAAGAAATGCTTTCTAATGTCCAGTCTAAACCTTCCCTGGCAAGCTTTGACCCATTGCCATGTGTCCTGTCACTGAATATCAGGGAGGAGAGATTGGCACCTCCCTCCCCCCTTCCCCTCCTCAGGAAGCTGCAGAGAGCAATGAGGTCCCCCTTCAGTTTCCTTTTCTCCAAGACAGACAAATCCAAAGTCTGTAGCCACTCCTCATGGAACATCCTTTCCATCCATCCCCTTCCATCAGCTTTGGTGCCCTCCTCTGAACACATCCAAGTCCCTCACTGTTACTGTATTTGAATCCACCATCAAAATCAAGGTCTTGTGTGTTGGTTCTGACAGAAGTTGTTGAAGATGGCTTCCATGATCATTCTGGTCATTCTGTGTGTTTACTGAGATTGCAGAATCAGAGAATCATAGAATCATTTAGGTTGGAAAAGACCTTTGAGATCGAGTCCAACTGTAAACCAAACACCACTAAGTCCACCACTACACCATGTCCCTAAGCACCACATCTACATGTCTTTTAAATACCTCTTTCCCTTACCATGTAGCAAGCAGGTTGCAAGGCAGCGTTTGCTCGACTCCAAGGCCCTTGTCAGTCAGCATTGTACTCGGAGCTCCCCCTCTTAGCTTTTCTCAGCGTTACGTTACCCGTCTTTCTCTGGCTACCTTTGAGCTCCCTTGCTGCTACTACTGGTCATTACACACACAGAAGACAGCTGCAGTCAAACTCATCTTGCAGACCTGGAATTTTTTTTTTTATATCAACTCCATTGGGAAGCTATCGGACTACATCCATTGCCTGGGTTTGCAGACAGTCTATTTCATGGACAGTTGCTTTCCACTGTTTCAGCTACCAGTAACAAAAAAGATATTTTAATATCCTTAAAAGTTGGCTATTGTGTCCAAATATCAACATGGTGTTACGATTATTCAGCCCCTACCACAAAGAAATAACTACTAGTATAGTGTTCAATTGTATATTTAAATTTTCCTCCACAGGTATCTGAGGTGACTATCATTGGTCTCACTTTCCAAATGGAATAAGTGATGCACAGAGGAGCAACTTGCTCAAAATCACACAGCACCTAGTGACAAAGCAGAGGATGGATTCAGGTCTCCTGGGAAACCACGCACTGCTTGCTCTGTACAGTCACATCATATACGGCAACAATAATATTTTCGAAGTAAAAAAAGAGTTCTTCTTTTGAAGTGCCTCCATAAGAGTACATTCTGATATGTATTTCTGAAAATTCTCTAATGCAATCATAAAATAATTCACAAATAGGAAGCTGGATCTGTGACAGTTGAACAAAGTAACAGAAAAGCAAGAAATTCCAAATTAAATCAACAGCAGAGGAATAGAAGAATAATCTGACATTCAGAAACATACATTCTATTACTCTCCTGAACGCGTTATGTTTCCAAGAGACTCACTAGCAACACAGGTGCATGTCTATGAGCACACATGGACGTACATCTGCTGTGTACATATGTATCCACTTAAAAGATCTGAATTCAGCTTTATGGTCTTCCTTCAAGACAGCTGTGACTTCAGCAATGATCTGAATCAAATCTCAAAAAAACCACACAACAGATAGATTCAAAATGGGTGAACTAACACGTTGTAAAGTGGTTTTACAGACACTATACTGCCTGTCTACAAAGTGAGTGTTTACCTCTGACGGCGTAGCCATCCTTTACTGATGCTGGAAATGGTGGTAGATTATCTTTTGCATATACATCTTGAGCAAGGACTCGGCCCATTCCATCTAGGAAAGAGAAAAGAGAAAAGACCATGCTCCATGTCATTACAGCTAGTGAAAGGGGAAAAAAAAAAGGTGAACAGCAGTGTGCTGTGATTAGATCTCAGTTTTTTGATTTCTGCCTCTACATAAATGACAAAACACTGAAGTCTGAAAGTACTGATGAAAGATTTGTTCAGTAAGTCTGTGTTCCTGGTTATGGTGAAATTGTTGACAGTAGATCTGAATGCCAAGTATCCAAACCCAGAAGTGACAGCTTTGATATAGGATCAGACAGAAAAAACAAGTATTTTGTTGCTTCAGGATGAGTTTTTCTTCTGAAATCTCTTAAAAATACAAACTTTCCTGTGTTTAAACTTAAAAAAAGAAGTTATTTTTTTAAAAGCTTTTAAAATAACATTTCAGAATTGAATCCTGTGTACAAAAGATGATGGACTGAGCCCAGAGGATTCACATAAACAGTAACGATGGAAAAGTTTCCATAAATTGACAGAGAAGTTTTGCAATAGATTAGCTTTTCCTAATTGCTGAGAGCATTTCTGCTTAATGGAGGGTGAGTGCATGTGTGTGTCAGAATTATTTATGTAAATATACGCTATATAGTCCTAAGTATTTTAATAGCTGTTTCAAACATACTCTTTCCCTTCACTTAGCAACTATGACTGATAAGCTGTAATTTGGCTCAGCCTCCCTGTAGAGACTGATATGAATTACTTCACCCTCAGTCAAGTGTTCACTACTTGTTCGCTTTTATGGCGCCAGCAAGAACTTTTTTTTAATATGATGTGGAACAGAGCGGAAAATATGTACCTTATCCCTTCACAGAGTGGGAAAGTGAGAAAGATTTATTACATGTGTGATTAGATGGACTGGGAAGGGGCACATGGGTCAGAACTACTGAGATTGGTTTGATTCCAGTATGTCTTAGCAGAAGAAGGGAATCTCATCTTGTAATAGAGGCCACTGCTCTTAGCAGTGTGTTGTGGCACAGAAAGTATGAAGAAGTGAGTGGATGCGTGACTACTCCTGCCAGGAGAATTTGGGTGGATATGTACTTTATAGATTATGATCTTTCAGACATGCCAAAAAAGAGAGACATGTATCAAGTGTGTTCCTTGTTTTACAGATAGGGAAATCAGCGTGGTTCTGGATCTGCTGGGAAGGCAGAAGACCTAACATTGCACACTAAAGGGACAGGTTTTGTTAAAAAGCGCACCTACTTGATTTGAAAATGTTCAGCTCCGGTGAAGTGGTGTTATAATGGAGATTACTTGTATTTGTTAACACAAAGTGATTTAGTTAGTAATTAATTATAACAACTACAACATCACTGTGCTCACATCCATCTGTATCAACTTTCAGCCTGAAGCAAATATTCATGTTGCATCTCTGAAATAGGTATTGCCATGAAAACACTGATAAAACCTGTTAAAGCAACTAGAAAAGCATGTTTGTGATGGCTATTAATACATCTGTGCATCACTGCATATCAGTGTCTGTGATACACAGTATAGAAGTTATTAGAAAGCTCATGAAACCTTGTACACTGGCACTGGAAAAGACTGCAGACACAGCCATTTAAATTATAGCACAGAAAAGGCAGCTATCAAAAGCCTAGTAAACCCACCCTTTGTTCACAGATGCACAAAATCTCATACAAAAGTGATGCTTCTAATTTTAGCAGGCATGTTGTGTCTTCATTTTACTTCTTGTCTGCTTGCAAAATCACACCAATTAGAGAAAAGTTGAACAGTATGTCCCTGGCATTCTGCCATGCAATACTTGAAGGGAATAAATGGCTAGCCGGTAGTGGGAATGAATTTCATTAAGGGGAGAAAAATGTAAGAATTACTGGCTGAAGCCTTAAGGCTTTTAAAATGAAGCAACTCAGCAACTAAAGGACAATCTGAAGTACCTCTGTACTCTCCTTTATTTGAGCAATTATTTTAGAAATACGCTGACCTTATTTTGATTAATTGTAATTCCAAAAAGATGTTCTGAAGTATTTTAATGTCATCAAACTGCCCCTTGTGATGCCCATAATTTTCTGATTCTAACAAAAATGGAGAATTACATTAAACTCACTTTTCAAATTTGGGTATTTTGTAAAGCTTAGCTGGTGAAACTGGTACAGTTCTGTGAAGAATATTGATTTCTCAGGGTACTGGTACTGGGATAAAGCAGTGAGACAGGTGTTGTACTAGAGATGATGGATTTGCTCCCATTTTGTAAATATTGTCCTGACAGCACTTCAGTGTGATCTGAAAAGTCAATGCTATCAAAATAATCAGCTAGTTCAAAATGAATAAACTGTGGAAAAAAATGTCCAAGCTCTACAGAAGTTACAGGGCTCTTGGACTAGATCAGAAAAGCTGCTCTGTTCTGAGGCTGAAGCTCATGAAGTGTGGATTGCCTCTGCTTTGTTCTTTTAGTATCAATTAAACTTCTGCCTCTTAGTTTCAGAAGAATAATCATTATCATGCTGCCTAAAAACTTAACCTTATATACTCATGGAGCAATGTTCAGGTAACTGCGTTTACCTGGAATAAAAGGCTAATGGAAGGCTTCATATACCAGATATTGATGATGGCAGGTGGGAAATATGCTTCAGATGCCTTTGGTTTATGGCCCTTCTGTAAAAAGTTTTAGGACTCTCCATTTTTACTTTTTTCTTTTTTTTTTTTTTTAATATGGACGAGGCTAAATGATCTACACAGGCACTGAGCAATACAACTATCAATGTGAAAGTCAAGTTTCAAAAGATAACTGTACTCATCCTCCCTCTCATGTCAGGGGGGAATAGATTTGCAAGACTACGGCATGCCTTGACTTAACCAAGGCAAGGACTGTACTGGCTACTTGTACAGAGTAACGTTCAGCTGCTTTACTTACGAGGATCAATACAATGTATTATGTTTAGTAGTATAAATAAATCAGGTTAAAATTAATTGGGTAATTTGTTAATGAAATAAATTGCAATCCTAGAACTTTAAACAGTTCACTTTCCTTACAGAGAAATTGTGCTCCTGAAAGTCTCATTTCACCATAATTCTAATGAAGAAGTTTACAAATCAGATGTACGAAAAGGCTGCTACCTACTGTGGGTATAAATGTTTGCACAAAGACTGGTGTATACATATAAATAGATGGTGTCATTATTGTTATTGACTTCAACAAACAGCATGTGAGGATTATGCTTACCCTATGTCTACCTAGAAGAATATTTTTAGCCATATTTTATTAAGTTTTAGGGAAAATACACAATGGAAGCAACACAAAAGGGTGGTGAAACAGTATGTAACTTTTCATCCAGAAGTGTAAAAGACAGAGAGATGGAGAAAAATGAAAATGAAGATAAAAGGACAAGAGAATGAGACATATTTATAGAAGAACAAAAAAAAGGAAAAGTAATAGCTTATCAATACTTTTTTTTCCCCTATAATCAATACAACCCAAATTCAAGAATTCATTTCTTTACTTAGTTTTGTACTAGAGGTTAAAAAAAATCAAAACTGTTTTTATGTAAAAAAGAATAATAATGCTACAGTACCTTGACAGTACCTCACATCGCAAAATAAACATATGCTGTGCTTATTTTTTCAGGGAGGTACATGCCAGACTTCCATCCTTTATTTCAGGAGATCAGTGTTGTATATCTAGCACTTAACTTTGACTAAATATACCTAAAACTGTGGCTTATCATACTGTCCACAATGGGCTGACAGCTATCCAAAAAGGTCTAATAGTGATGCTCAGGCATTTATGCCTTACAGCCTTCTTCTAATCCACACACCACTATGAAAGTGCAGGGTGTAATGTGTGTATTCCTTGCTGATCCAGTATCGGTGCTGTTCTGAATGCAGGATGTGCACCCAGAGATCTGCTTCTTGTTTACCAAGGCACAGGGAGCACTGAACTCCATTTGGAGCGACTAAACACACAGCTGTGATTGTACATACAGTCTGCTAAACCAGGATGTCAATATGAAGATATCTCGAAGGTTTGCGGCAGCACAAAGGTTTGGTGCAGAGCACGACAACTTTGAAATTTAAGACAGAATATCCCATCCAGAAACCACACGTACCTCTCTGCTACCTGGAGTCCACTGATGTCCTAAACATTCTGCCTCTTGAAGCTTGCGGTTCTGCTCTCTCTTCACTCACCACCTCACCTTTGGAAAATCCGGAGGAATCCCTGGAGGAGGTTTCCTCTTCCCTACCTACATTAGGATTACTTGCCAGCAAGCTCCCTGTCATGGTTTTGTTCTATGCCAAGAACACTCTCCCAGATCATGCCCAGGCTTGGTGTAAGGGATAGCAGAAGCAAGGGAGACACCTAACAGGCACTATGAACACACTGTTCCAGGAGGGAGGATCGTTTAGCTGAATAAACGTGAGAGGGCCCTGCTGATTCCTTTTAAGGCCAGACAACGGCTTCATCTGTCCCCATTTATTTATAAGTATAGACACAGTCACAAGGTCTGACATTTTGCCTGCTGTTTGGTGCCATTTAAGACAACCTCACTGTATAAATCAACAACAGTTATGCTTGATTACAAAGTATCAATAAATCAAATGTTAAATGCAAGTAAATATCAGAAAAGGATCAAATGTACTGGTAGAATAGAAAGGGAATTATGTTGTGTTTATCAGAAGAGGAGGCAAATTCTGGAATGACCAATGGGCCAAGCAGGATCCGGAAAAACAGACTGAGATGAACCGTAAAGATAGAGACATGGAAAAAAGTGACCTGGAACCAATAATTGCTTTGATTTGTTCATTAATCGCAGTTTGGAAAGGGGTTTTAGTGAGAATCTCCTACAGTACGTGAACAGAGTGAACGATCACTATACTTGGCATCTACGGAAGTCCAGTGTTCAATCAATCACTAAGGCAAATTGTGGTTTCTACATTTTAGCTTTGTCGGATGTAACACAGACCAGAAGAAAATTCATTGATATATTTGAGTTCCATTACAGGTATCTTCAGGGAACAGCACTGAGCTCAGCTGACAGTCACCTGACTTTGACAGCAGATTTCTTCTCCTATTATTGGCATTTCCTAAAGCAGTTTCTCCTGGAGAAGGTACTGTCTCAGACACCTCACAACATTAATAAAAGATCAAGAGCTTATGAAGGCTGTAAAATAAGGAATTAACCACCCTAATCCTCACAAAGAGTCCAACTTAAAATACCTCTGTAATTGATGATTTCTGTTCCAAGCACTGGGGTCATCTCCAGAACTGTAATGAAGGCCTTGTCCATAGATGTCAATGGGAATGGAGACATGCGGTGTCTTCTTGCTACCTTGGTAATGTCAACAGCACTGTGACCTGCAACAAGAGAGCACCAGGTTTATGTAGGCTACACACAGTGATACTCATTTAAACCATTTTACTGAAATTAATCCGGCACTTAGGGGAAAATTAAATCAGTTAGTTACCACTATCGGCATTTATGCCAGACACTAGGAAGGCACTATATTCAACTAGAATCAAAAGAGAGATTTTAAACAAAATGCAATCTACAGTTGAAAAAGTTCACAAAAGTGTATATCCCTACTTGTAATGAAAAACATACCAGAAGTTTTGATGAGCATAAAAGGATCAGTGAATCAGAAACACGAACCCTTCAAAACGATGCAGTATTTTACACTGAGGATCGTAATCTGAGGCTAACTCGGTTCTATGAACTATGAACTCAGGACAATTCACCCCTCGTTCTGTTCCCCACAAACACATCTCAATCTGCTACGTGCAGTGCACAGATAAAACACAAAGGGACACTGCCCCAGCGAGTCTGCAATCCAGGAGTGAGATGGGAGCCAAAGATTTGAAAGGAGGACAGAGGGGAGCACAACAAAACCACTGGACAGTCAAGACAGCAGATGTGCTTCCAGCTAGCGAGTATCCTACCCACTGTCAAGATTTTGTAGTCACCATAGCAAAGTGACATTTAAATGTGTAATTTGAGTGAAGGTAGTAGATGCATTAACGGAAGCCTACTTTTCCCAAGTATGAGGGACAGGTTGGGAGAAATGATGACAAAAGTTGTTCGAAAATGAAGCCAACAGCATGTTTGATTTCTTGGTACTTACTGAGAGAGTAAACAAGGGGACAATAAGCTCTGAAGGATTTTGAAAGTCAAGATGAGCAACTGACGAGAGGGAACTATTGCAGGAATACATAAACAAGAGTAACAGGTACAAACCAAAAGATTAAGAAAATGACAGTTGTAGAAATATCTTAAATGGATTTGCCTAGAGCAAGAAGGTGTTTATGAGAGCCAAAGTGGATGATGTTCTGTATGTAATATGTAATGATATTCCTAAAGCAACATAAATTATAATAAGATAGCATTAAAAAATAATAGAACCTAATTTTTAGTTACATGATTCTGCTTTGCAATAGCTACCTAAATATCCCTTTTGCTGTTGCACATTCCTTCAAATTTTGGGAAAAAAAAAAAAGATTCTTGCATAAAGTCTAGACTTCTAATAAAAAATAACTATAAAAGTAATAAAACAATCATGCAATCTAAGTTTTTCCTTCAGAAGAGAAGGTCGCTTAATCAATCTGTATATACACAACTTCTTTCAGCACTGACACATGCTTGTCTCTCTACATGGGAGATTGTTCATTAATTATTTTTTTGCTGTTAACCCAGTAAACTATCTTTAAAAGGAAGAAGTAGAGACAAATAAAACTGCCCATCTAATTCCAGTCCCAAGAAAGAGTCTGGAAGAAATTATTTAGACAAACTCTTTGAATGATCCGAATTAAACTACTGTGAGATGTAAGTGTAACTAGCGGAAAAACTGCATTCCTGGATTTAGCAATCAGGATGTCCCCAGCAAGCTTACATTTTATGTTATTATGCCTGTATTGTGTTAGCAACCTCATAAAAATGAGGAAAAGGAAAGGAAAGCATTTGTGAGACACAGTCAAACTTCCCATACTTTTCTTTTGCAGAGAAAGAAACCCTGCTTAGCAGCACCATAATTCCTGCAGGTCCCACAGATTCCCCACAATATATGTTAAAAACTTTTTCCTGACTTTATAAATTAAGAAACTATTTTCTAAAAGGAAAAGCTGGAAAAAATGAAGGAAGATGCTAGGAAAAAATGTCACAGCAGTGAAAGCTGGGGGAGTTCTGTGGCAGCAAACAACCTTTATGCTACAGCCATTATGTGCTTTTATGTTTTACTGCTACCTAAAACTCCCTGTGAGCTACTTCAGAAACCAGCATTTCACCTCTTTAACCTTTAAAACTTGAATGAATTCAGAGGCTACGAATACTCTGAATGGTGTCCAGAGTACTAGCTTCAGATTTGGAACTCTGTCTCTAAGTCAAACATTCTGTTAAAATCTACTGATGACTTCTTCAACACATCTGTTTTGAAAATAGATAACATCCCCTAACCTCTGCAAACGTTGTTCCAACACCAAAAGTAACACCCATTACTTCTGCAAGAGAAGCCATGAAAATACATACTTCAAAAATAAAGCTCCTTCAGGTGTTAAAAATATGAATATTTTTAACAGCATGAATAACCATAACAAAGAAAGGAACAAGACACACATGTAACTACTAACCCTTCTCTGTCCCTGTTTCCTCCCACAAACAAATGCTAACTCTCCTTTTAGAGTCATTATCTTATTATCATTAATTTAAACAGACCCAGAGACAAATAATGATTTTGTAAATTCTGAAATGACTAAGTGGTGCTTTTTAATTACAAGTAAATGGCATTGAACAACTCCTCAGACATTCCCAAGTTATCTTTCACTAATGTCAAATGTCAGATGGTTCTAAAAATAACTACTTATATTAAGCAGCATTTCATATGAGAAAATAATCCTCTAGCTTTGAAGCAGTGAAGTCAATTGGTTGTATCAGGTAGAAAATTCCTGTCGGTCTTCTCTATTATCACTAAAACAACTTCCTATTCCTGTTGAGTTTTTTTTATATATATATATATATATGTATATATATATATATATATACACACACACACACACACACATATATATATATAGTGGATCAAATTTGAGACCGGAAAAGATTTCCATAAAACAAAGGAAAGGAGTTGTGCAAATTAAAGAACAGGTCATTTGGATCAAATTTGAATCCTTAACTTTTGTATTTTTTGGTTTGGCATTATGTAACCCAACATTCAATCTCATGTTCAGGTATGAAAATAAAAATCATATATATCCTTAGTTTGATTATTTCCACTTTCTTTGTCTTTGAGTGTTGACTTTTTTGCCCAAAAAACTTGCACACACATGATAGTTTACAATAATACATCACCACAAACAACACAGACCTCCATGTCATTAGAAGAAAAACCTGAAAGAAAAAATTAAAAGGCAACTATCGATTAATACATAGACATGACACGCTATTTACACTTCTTTAATTTCCTATTTGGACTGAATTTCATTGCCTTAAGTTATGAAATTTCTTCTGCAAATCCACTTATGTCCCAACCATATCTTTCTCATCTGACTGTCATTTGCTGTCTTCTGAGCAGTCTTGGTTTCTCAACAGAGCTATGAAGTTTCAGTACTTACTTGCTCTGAGGATATTCTCCTTGCTGCTGCACCTAGACTGGACCTGCAGAGAGAGCACAGAGTCTATGAGATACAGAAGTTAACAAGAATGCAAAATACAGAGACATAATGGGCAAGCTCCTGGGATCTAAGACAGAGGCTATATGTATTTTCAGGAACATTCTTACATACTCTGTATGAGATAAGTACGTTTACGCAGAAGGGTAGTAGCTGATGGTCAGGATCTGATACAAACAATTTGATTCCACCCCCCACATAAGAAACAAGATGGCCTAAGGACAGTAATAGAGTGAAATCAAAGAACACAGTGGTTAAAATTACGTGTCAAGCTCTAGTTTTAAACAGAATATCCACATTTCCTTATACAACGGTAATTACAGTAACTCTGAATCTAGGCCCTGTTTTATGATTAGACAAAATACTAACATAACTATATTATCACGACCTGCTTTAAAATTCTATTATTGATATTTTCAGGTATTGTAGAAAGAGCTTAAAAATACTCAATTTAGATTGCGTTGATTCTGAAGACATCTAGTAAGACTTCTTCAAAATTGTATCAACAGCTCCTGGCTGGGGCCAGATAAATTTACTCACTTGTTTCTGTTTGGTTAAAGGAAATGCTAGGCTCAGAATGAATTTTACAGTGCAATTCTACTTTAAAAAGTAACTGTGAGGATGGCAACTGGCTTCTCAACAAATCCTCTTCCTAGATGCTTAGCTCCCACTGTGCTATTCCAGACACTGTAGTCTGACTGTGGGGAAATGGGAGGATTCACGCTGGTCTAATATTCTAGTAACACTGGGTATTTATAGAGTTCCATCCGTTTACTGTACAGATTTTAAAAAGAATTGTTTTTTGAAGAGTATCAGTCCTGTAAACACAACACAGTTTAAACTTTACCTATACCGAAGCATCAGCTCTTGTTAATTCTTCTCAGGTTTGGAAACCTTGTATACATTGTGTAGTAACACTGAAGTTGCAAGTTTTTAGGTAACTACTTTGACCAGCAGGCTGCCTTCTGGCAGGTCAGCTGGCTGAACTGGTAACACTTTAACAAGCTTCCTGTGTGGACAAAACCCCAGCTAAAGTAAACTTCTGAGGGAGGCAAATCTCAGAGAGAGGATGAACGGTTTCCTTCTCTTTTTTACCGTACTGACAAATGTTTTGCCAAATTTCAGTGAGAGGATAATAAAAGTAAAACTGGGTAGACGTGGTGAAGGAAGTGGAATAGCACAGGTGACGCTGAGGGTGTAATTTCCCTGCAGCACCACTGTTCTTTGCTGAAAAAGCAAAGGAGTGAACCCAGATTATCTTTCAGACTACAGTGTCAATTTGCAATTCCAGAAAAATTGCCTAGAAAGTGAGTATGTATGGTCTAAGAATTGATGAAGAATGGTGCACACTCAACCCCCCAAAAGCTGTCTTCAGAAAGGAACCACCACTTAAGGCTGAAACCAACTGTGCCCCAACTTCTAAACCTCTTTCTTCTGTTCCACAGCAGCTTGCCCCAAATGTATATTCACATAAAGAAATTTGGATTCTACAGCGCAACACAGTCTACTTATTGTAATGGAATAACTTATGGAAAGTAATGTTGCAACTTAGAGTGGGTTATGGTGTCCTTCCCTGAAAAAACTGTTGTTTAAAAAAAAAATCAACAGAAATCCCCCAAACCCTCCCTCCTTCCCACCAAAAATACTATACAAGAAAACTGCAAACAAAATATTAATGATGCCCAAATTTGGCCCAGAGTTGTTTTACCAGATTTCAAAGGCATGACATGAACTCTCTTTGGAAGAAGTAAATGTTTACCTGTAATTTACCAAAAGACAATTCTGGACCAAAAAGATGGTATAATGGTAAGAAAGAAATCGTGAAAGAGAGAGGCAGAGAGAGAGGCGGAGGTGGGGTGGGGGGCGGAGAGAGAAGCAGGATGGACGTGGCAAGGCAGAAGATGGTGTGTGCAAAAGGAGACATGGGCCTATGTGTGTAAGACTACTGTTTAAAATGGAAGAGGCTCTCTTATTTCTCACTGAAAACCATATGAAAAGAAAAAAACGAGGAATGGGCCTGCTGCAAAATAACCAAGCGATTCAGCAAACTGTGGAATGAAACTCAGTGAGATAACATAGTCCTAAAGAAAAAGGCAAAAAACCAAAAATACAAAACACAAACATTTGAAACAATCTACTAAAACAAACTAAGTAAAATATGTGATCCAAAGGACACAGATAAAAGCTACTAGAGAAGGAGGAAAAATGTTAGCAGACAAAGACAGTGCTAAAGAAGTAAAATGAAAGTCAAGAGAGTGTCTTCAACAAAGTGGAGGAACAGAAGGAGCCCAAACCCATAGCGCAAAGCAATGTTTGCGAATGGAAAACAGCTCCTTTGAGCAGTAATAGTTACTCTCGAGTTGTAGCCTCTATTCCTCCTCAGTTCATCTTTAAGCCCTTCCAACCTATAGTGGAGCTAGTGTATGGACAAAAACAAGAGATTTATAATGAACAGAGCAGCTGAGATTTGCAGATCAAATCTTCTAATATAAAAAACGTGCTGACAAAGTTTTGCTCTTACAGTGTCCAAATGACAATGGCAACAAAAGACAGCTGGCTTCACACGCAGCCTCTCACAGGTCATTTTTTTAATTCTGTGCACACAGAGGACTTGAAATTTACTTTTTGTTTTCTTACACCCAGCCTACAGTTTCCATGTTATCACTCACCTGATGGGTAACATATGCAGTATGAGAAATAATTTGCTTCCCACAAATTTTAAAAGCAGCTGTGGAAGAGGAATCCATGATAATAAAGTAAAAGGCTTGATCAGCTAGACTTGATCGTTCCCCAACCTATGCTCACAGCTGCAGAATACAAACCACGTTTGAACATAACTGACATTGAAATTAGTTATTACATGATACTTCCATCTGTTTAATATGAATTGCACACTGATATTCTAAATCTTATTTTTAAACAAAACTGCAGTAAAATGATTTTGAATAAAACCCACCAGTTTTCTAACACATAGTTTTAGCAGCAATGAAGCTTCGCATGAATGGGGTCATGTGCTTTGAGTGCCTTTTATCATATTCATTACTTGTATGTTTTACTCCTTTGTTATTTAATGTGACATTTACAAAAAACCTGTATTCTTTTCACAGCTACTGTTAACTAAACATACAGTTGGCGTACAGTACCACGACTGAGTGGGGCGAGTGATTAGTACTATTATTTACTATTATTTGTCTCATTCACAGGTAGTTACAGAAATAACGATCTACTGCTGTCTCTCACAGGGGAAGTATAGATTTATTGTTTGTCCATTCTACAGCCTCTTGGCTCACAAAGTATCTTGGCAGAAGACACAGTGGGCTACCAGCCAGTACCATTCCCCTGCACAGTTCAGGCAGAATGTAACCAAACCCAAAGCATTCAGTTCACATTACTCTGTTTTTTAAGCACACTGGATTTTATGTTCTTTAAGATATAATTTCATCATGCTGGAGTGCAGAGTAAGCTTTCTTCCACAGGCTAAAGTAGCGAACAGAATGTGAAATTAAGTACTCAAAAATAAATTAAGGGAATGGTAAAATAAAGAGTCCTGCTGACATTTTCTGTCTAGCAATCATTATTGGTCTGAAAAATGAAATCAATGACTACTAAATTGGATTAATTTAAATTTACAAGGTATGTTTTGCTGCAAATAAAAATCAGTCCACAAAAAAATTTTTACAAGAAAAATAGAAAAGACACAAAGAAAAAATCTGTGCTACAAGTGAAAAAATCATGTGAAAAATAAAGAAAAAAAGAAAATTGAAAAACCCTTTAACAATTTACCATGACTTAGGAATGGTTAGAGAAATTACTTACCTTTTTAAAGTCATAACAAGATTAGCACAGAGTATTAAGTCAGCTCTTCATTATGGGAGGTACAATTAAAAACCATTGGTTATAATAAAACAAATTGCTACACAAAGATGAAGAGTTTCCAGCCCAATATGAAAAGCTAACTCTTATGGGAGTACATTGAAATTCAATTTTATAACATGAAGAACAATTCAGAACAATGACATCAAAACATGAGTTACCACCAACAGAAAGAGCCCATTTCTCAGGAACACAGAGCCTGTAGGAAGCTAACCCATAATCTTTGTTATTTATGGGAAAGCACATTGCTCCACTTTGAGGAAAGCATGCAGAATGTGGAACCACCAGCAGAAACCCAAACATACATACAGACATACAGAGGACTAAGGTACAGCAAAGGGAATGAGTTCGCCAAGCTGTAATGAAGGAAGCAGGGTATGCAAAGCACAGCAGCCGTTAACCGTTTAAGGACTGTACTCCTCCAACTGTCTCATCAACACCAGGCAGGCTTGTTTATGAGATATTACACCTACTACATCTTGCTGTCAGTAAGAAAGTGCATAACTCAAACAACCTCTCTTTGAAACTTCAGCAGGTTTATGAAGACAATTTATTCTCTGTGATGTGGGAAAGTACGCTGCTGCTGCTTTTTTCTATGTGTGATTTATTAGTGATTACATGATCTGAGTTCTGTACAATATACTCTGTGCACATGCCATTTGCATGGTCTCCCAAATACTTGCCTGCTTTAAATAGACTGCAAATCACATATGATCTGATTTACGATTGTAGGGGTCTGCATGGTGTCTTTTGCCTAAAGTACTTTCCTCCCCCCCTTCCCAAACGGTACAACATACATTCATCACTATCTGTAAACGAATATATAAAATACAACTAAACCATGAACAGCAATGTCTCAAACTGGTGTGATAATACTGTTAACATTGATTTTGGCCTGTTATTCTAAGCAATATACAAAAGGTTAAACTAGAAGGAAACTGAAAAATGTAATGAAATACATTGGTTGTTTTCATTAAAAAAGATGTTTTAAATCTAATCTGAAGAACAGAGAGAATTGCTTTGATTGAATTAATATGGAATATAAAAATGAAGTTGTTAAAAATTTCACAGGAAACATATGTCTGGAATTGCTTACTTCAGAAAACATTCAACAAAGTATTTGAGGATTAAATAATCCTAATACAAGATGCAATTGCCCTGTTTCAGGAATGCATTCCTATTCAAACAGCACTTTTACACTGAGCTGAACATGCAAGGTCTTAAGAGTATGCTTTATGGCCATCTGAATTAGGGCTGAAGTCAGTTCAACACTATAGAATAATTTTTTCTTGTTCTACTGACAACATCTCTGAAAGGGAAAGGAAAGTGAGCTCAAGGAATTTGATAGCAGCAGACATTACTCAATAACACATTTTTCAAAAGGAGCAGCACTGTTGGTAGGGTTCACCTCACCAAAATTTAAATATGAATCATATATTATTCTACACATGGAATTACTTGTTTGGAGTCAGTGGGAAGAAATAAGCACAAAACCATTTGAAGCCAAAATAATTTTAGGAGCAGATTTTTACACTTATTAAATGTTATGCTTGGTAGACTTGACACTGAACAAAAAACATCTTCAGATCCATATACTACTGAGTTCTCTTTTCTGCGTTTTTTCCTCGTCACCTACACTTTACATAAAGATGTATTTAATTGTGATCATTGTTTCCCAGTAGACTCACCATATACGTGGAATTTTATGATCAGGTTATGGTTCATCTTAACTACTGTTGGAACAGGAAGGTGGAAGTGGGTTGATGAATATACCACAGAAGCACAAGGGCTGAATTGGTTCCTTTTATAGGAGCAGTATAAAATAAAAGAAGATACTATGTAATATTTGGAACAAAATGAAATGAAAAGGCAAAGGGCAGTTTTCTGGGATAAGATGCTGATTAGTCATCTCTCAATGGACACTGACCTTGTCCTGGAGATGCAAAATCAAATGTTATTAATAAGAGAGGGTTCAAACAAAATCTTACATTCCAGCTAAAACTGCAAGCTGAACATCTCACTGAACGAGAAAACAGGAAGAACTATGATACGTACAGCAAAAAAGGAGACAAAATAGTAAACCGCTGGTCAGAAAGCTGATGGGAAGGCAAACTTGCTACTACAAACCGGCAGCATAGGCTTGATAGTTGAGAATAAAAAGAAGCAAAGAGAAAGGAAGTGGGTTTTATTTCTTCAGAGAAATTTTAATGAAACGTTTATGTTTATATGAGAAAAAATATGAGCTGGTTTTTGTGTTCTTAAAAGTATGGGACAACATACAGATATGCTGTATGAATAACACTAGAAAGACAGCGTGTTTCTGTGATATTTTAGGGGCTGTTCAGGGCTTATTCAAAATCATACCAGTTTTGTTCAGAGAAACAGTATTAGTTATAATACCCATATATGGAGAGGACACTCATCTTGTGTAAGCTAAAGCCTGTATTAAATCAAGACATAAAAATTATTGCCAAGTAATTTGTGCACAAACTTCAACAAATATCCACACAGATATTTCTAATCTGTGCTAACAGAATCCAAGTGGGAATTGTAAGACACAAGAAATCTCTAGGAACATCACACTTGGGAACATCAAAATGTCTACTACTTGTATTATTAGCTGTGAACAAGATCTTTTATTTGTTTGAATGAAAATGTTAAATGTTCACTAAAAGCTCTGAAAGTCTTCTCCAGTTTGAGAAGTTGATAGTGTAAATAAAGGCAGAGAAAAAAAAATTTCTTTCCAAAGAGATGTAAGAGAAAGAGATTCCTGTTGTCCTTGTTGCTTGCCAGAGAAATGGAATTTATTTGCCTGTTTTCATAGAAACTCACACCCTGGCAATTTGATTGAATTGCTTAGCCTCACAAGTATGTGCTAGATGTCTGAGTTACATCCTATCTAACCAGCATTAAGGCTTTTTAAACTCCTTGTCCGTTCCGGTTCAACCAGCTGTCAACCAGCAGCTTTTCAAGCTGCTGTCAATCAGATGGACTAAAAATATATAGGTGATGTACAGAAGTTCTTGGCCTCAAGCACACCATAAATTACTCTCTAACTTTTGACATACCCTAGGGCTGACAGTTTAAAAAGTTTCATTTCTATTACAAGCGTTTTGCTTTTAAATGAAATCTTAACTATTTTCATAGTTCTGTTTCTTGACCCAGCAACAGCCAATTTCAACGCAGCATTAAAAGGAGATTTCCACACTACTGCAAAAAAATGGGAAACTGTTTTTCTTGAATGGTGTGACCCTCAAAATCAGAATTCTAAATTAAATTTTTTGTTCAAATATAGTCAAGCAAAACTGTCATGTTTAAGTGAAACACAACGTTCAGGACACAGCAGATCAATGTGATATGTGCAACTCTTTGTTTTCCCTTTGACATGTAGGCATTATGATGTCATCATGATTATTTTCAGCCAGTCTTCTACATGAGACAAGATAAGGCTATTTCATTTTAATCTCCCTGTTCAAAAACTAGTTTCATGTTTTACTTACTAAACATTATCCAAACTCTCTTCTGAATGGGGAATTATTTAGTTCTTTACATGTTTCTCTTCTGAATGGGGAATTATTTAGTTATACAGAAAATGAGTACCCCTGAAAATGATGTAAGAAGTCTTTCCTTAGTGAAAGTTCATGTTAATTTGGAGACAGAAAATGCAATATAGACTTCCTTGGTACCCACTCAGGGCCTTCTGCTACAGCATCACATTTTCTGTTCCAGCTGTGTTTCCTGAACTGCTAGCAGAACAGCTGCCGTCACCACCCACCCCACCTGCGACAACTACGAAACAAAATTCAGTTTTCTTAATATCTAGTTATTGTCAACATCTGAATAGATGTTGGTGAGAAAGGGACAGAGATCTGTTTGGATCTTTTATCTTCTGCTGCTTTTGTTCCAACCTGGTTCAAGGCCTCCAGGCCTCCATCCCTTTGATCCAAGATCTGTGGGAGTGAAAAAGCACCTCCTCGTTGAGCTTCAAAGGGTTCTCAATCGAACTTGTAATTGCTAATGAAGCCTGCAACCTGGATGTCATGCTTACAATCTTACCTTCTGGAAGCTGAACACAGGGAACATTCCCTCCATTTCTATGTCCAAAGAATATGAACACACAAAAACAGTAACAACAAACTCAAAACAATTATAAACTTCAAAAGTCACCAATCTACTAACGAGTGAATCTTCAGGCCTAGAGTCAACAGAAGGCCATCACCCAATTTCTTATGTTTTTCAGGCATATTTAAAGTTAAATTTCAGCTTTTTCCATTGGCATTTGCTTGGTGATTTTTATCATTATTATAATTCTAAAGTGGATGGTTGGATGACTTTAATTATATGACCAGGAACAAAACATATATTAACCCATGTGGTTCGATCAGAATTTCTGCTCCAGCCTAACTCTGATGGAGTTGATTTTAGGTAAGACTAACATTTTCATTTGAGCTAGAAGCATCAAATTTGAAGAGCTTCAAGTACGAAAGCAAAAACCAGTAAACACAGGTAACAATAATCTTATATACGGTGTACATTATAGTCACTGATGTATACAGCATTCAGCCAAAACTTCAGACTTGTACGCTTTCAAGTATAAAAATGAACAAAGCTTTTTAAAGTTAAAATTCAAATCAGGGAGCAACAACTGTAAGGAAAATCAAGCTTCAGTCCATGAATCCATCTAAGCAGTAAGTATCAGAACTCACTGTATGAAGAGCTAGGTTTCTGCCTTCAATTTGAGGCAGAAACACAGCCTATATTCCTCTGAGGAGAATCCTTAAAGTGAAATCAGAATCCTCATGGGTGAATAAAGTGATGATTTCAGAGGGTTCATAAGCTATGGAAAGAAGAGGCTGGAATCAAGGAAATGCTGCACTTGAGAACTATACTGTCAAACCCAAGCTAGAAATTATTTTTGAAAGTGATCAGAAATACAAACGTAGGAAGAGTATTTACATTTAGGAAGGAATTTGCTTTGAGCCTTAAAGGCTCCGAAGGATGAGATTCCTTCAGTGCTGTCTTGAATTTGGCAGTCTGGATTGCAAGGTCCAGCACAATGATGACCACCAGTCTCCCCACAACAGTTATGTACCTTAGAACAAAATATTAATTTGGCTGGGCTTCTAGCAGTAGTGAATCTTGGACGTTTATAGAAGAAAAAGGGATATGGAAAATAATGTGAATAGGGACATTCTTTCTCCCCTCCAGCATTTAAATGAAAACCGTATGTAATTATGCTTAGCAAAAAAAACTTGTTCCACGTTACAAAACTGCATTTGAAAAACTGGAAAACCAGGAAGATAATGCAGGGACCACCGATGGGAACCCACTGATATTTAAGCTACATGTTACTGATACTGACACTGCTATGTACATCTGATTTCCATGTGTTAAAACAGTCACTGTCCACTATAGATACATGTAATTTAGGTCACATGTATGGCATTTTACATCAGTGGTTACTCCAAAAGCCATACTAGCAATGCAATAGAAGCTTTGATTACTACTTCAGACTCTAGACGAACTTTCCATAGATTCTGTTTCTGAAGCTGACTGAAGAGTTAGACTGCTTTGGCAGCTGAAACTTGACTGCAGTTGCACTGAGTGTTATTCCTAGTGTAAGGAATGCAGACAAATGTCTGGCTTCTCAAACAAACTGATTTAATTAGTAAAACCTGAACAAATAAATACTAAACATTTTATGCTGGTGAACAGCTTGCTGCTGAATTTAAAAAGAAAACACTGGTTGTCTAGAAAACAAATCTCAGAGTTATATCTAATCTAGCCAGTTTTGATGCCATACAGTAAGGTACAGCACAAGAAAATGGAAAAAACCTCTTTGCTTAAATGGATGTGTTTCTAGAGAAAGAATGACAAGACTGACTTTGGAAAATGCAAATGCAGATTAAATATATGCATCTAAATTATAACCAATCAAAAGAAAAAAGCCATTCATAATGCTCTGACTTGACCTAATCTGTTTCATAAAGGATTGCACATCTCTATCATAAGGCAGGGTGAAATGTCTCCCTATTTTGTGGAAGAAGAAGAAAGCCAATTATTCAGGGATGGGCATTTAAAAACATAAAGACTTGTCTTGAAACAAAAAGCAAAGAATTTTAAAGTTCCCAATAGGGAAGGATGGAAATTATTTCTGAATTACTTGATTTTTAGAATACAGAAATGTATACAACACTATCTGGAAAACAGCTGTGATTTTATCATTCACTTTCTTAGTGCCTATGCTTCCTAACAGACACTTCGAATTTTATTTATTCTCTCTCTAATAAATGCACAGCTAGAATGCATAATAATAAAATATTATAATGCACCATAATTAAAATCAACAAAAAGTATTATGATTTTGGTAAGTTGAATAGGTTTAAGGTTTAAGCCAAAATCTTAATATGAAATGAGATGCCAATCAAAATCCCTGGGTTTACCACTCTCCTGAATGTTAAATAGTTCTTTGTAAATGAACTTATGCTTGAACAGAACTTATTAGTAGAGAATAAAAGAATAAGTACAAAATGTTAATATGAAGGAATAATTTTATTTGACAGAAGTCACAAGGTAAGTACCATGCACAGAGAATCTGTAGGATTAAGTAAAATTTTGCTTTGAGCTAATAATAGATCTAATTTAAGATTCAGCAGTGGGCAAACAAAAATTGTATTCAAAGTAAAAATATAGTAACATTTATTAATGATTTTTTTAAAAAAATAATTGTATTGTAAATATCCAAGATGCCATTCATCAAAGTCATTCATGTATACCTTGATCAGATTATTAAAATAACGCACTTTCATTCCTGATGTAACTTAAAGTTTTGCCATACTTTCCCTCATGAGCTGTCATGAATGCCTTTCTCGATACGACATCTAGTTTTTGTAGCAAGAACAGTTCTCTATTCTGGTATGGCAGAGAGGATGCTACAGAAGGTATTTTGTGCAGCTATTAATCCTAATAACAAGAATGAAGACAGAAATAGCAAAGCTATTTTCCGTGAATAAGGAAACTAGATCACTGGCTTTTCACAAACTTTTGCATTTTAATGTGCACTGAGGAAACCACGTTTCTCTGAAAGCAAGAATTTTAATTCATTCAATTTTTTTTAAGCCTAGAGTAAGGTAGTACTATTAGCAAAGCAAAATGCAACAGAAAAAATGTAATTCTTTAAATGGCAATTGCCAAATAGAAAGCTTTGATCTCTTGTTCATGTTTGAAACAGAAATACATACAAATTCTAATTTGACTTCGAAACCTATTTGCAACTGCAAAAAGAAAGACCCACAGAAAAACAGAACTAGATTGTACCAATATAGCTGGACAAAACTCAAAGGATTAGTGGATCCTGACTGGCTCCGTTGTGTTCATTTATTTCTGATCTGTAGAGATTACAGGTACATAAAGACCTACTTTTGTTTTCAGGCTCAAGATCTGGTTAAGGACTTATTAGCAAGTTAATTAAAGCCATGTTGTAATCAATATGAAAACCTCAACTTTCCCTCTAGTGAACAGAGCTAACTTGGAAAAACTTTAATTCAAATTTCAAAGAGCATCTCTACAAAACATATAGGGTTCAAAAGGCAATGAAACAGGCAAGCTCAATTTAATGTAGCAATTTTTGTTCAGATCAGCATATTTATGTTAGATGTAAAGAATCAAATTGCCTATCTGCTGGACTTCTATCTATCTGCTGAAAGCGGGGAAGAAAATGGAGAGGAACTGCTTACATTTACTTCATTTTGTCTTCCCCATCCAAGGCATAGCCTTAGCTGTCTAAGAGCAATCTTTGTTTATGCCATGAGAGTGATCTTATGTTAGAGGAAATAAAGGGCACAAGTCCGCTCTTCTCAGTCATGGCCTTCCATCTCCCGAAACACATTTTCACTTGAATTACAAAGGTTAAGTGAAATTCTCTATATTGGGGAAAAAAACCCACCCACCCAACTCTCCAGCTGATATATAGACTGAAAAGTTTACAAAAGAAAAAGCAAGAAACAGGAATTCTTGTTCCAGAAATTACTATGTGTGACTGATTTTGTCTGTGCTTTCCCCATCTATGGGATATCTTCATATTACAGAAGTGGAAGTTAACTGATGTAACAAAATATAAAATTTGTGCCACTCTAATCAAGTTTGTGCATAATATGTTTTTAAAAATGTGCAAGTCAAGGGCATAAATACTGAGTGCAAAACCAACCTAATAATCTGATCAGTAATGACACAAAACCATGTAATTCACTCATTATACCTGAAAGCCTAAAGACCACCTATGGAATTTCAAATCTATTTACATTTCTTAGAATTATATCATACTTTTCTTGCTGTTATTCTAATGATCATCAAAAACAGTGCTAGAGACAGACCTTTAAGAATATGCAATTCAAGCGTCAGACATTGTGTATGGATATTCCCTTAGGATTTTCTTTTATATTAAAATATTTCCATAATCATAAAACCAATACTGACATGAAAGCATTCTGTGGTACCTAAGAATTGACTGAAGACCTTTTCAGTTATTTGACAATTGCACAGTCAATTATCATGGTTAAATTCATTCTTCTAAATTTTTTATCTAGCAAACTGCTTCTGGAAAGCTTGAAGTTATAATATTGGAATGAACAAAAATCACATTAATGGCCCACTGGTTAGAAATCCAGAGAGAAACATTTTAGATAAAATAAACCCAATTTTAAAAGACGATGGCAAAGGGGTTGCTACATTCTCAAGCCAGCACAAGGAAGCTGGCGTACCTTCCTGGAGCCAGAAAAGCCTTCTGAAAGTCCTGGATGCAGAATTTGCAGGTAGGCAGCAAATTCAAAATGCTGGGCTTATGTGCATACATTAAGGATGCCCTTGAATCTGACTGTCAAGAGTAGTCCCCTCTGCCCTTAAGATGTAAGCAGTCCACCCATCCTCAAATCAGTTGTGCTATGTAGTGCAGATTTACAACAGGTATCAACAGTGAACTTAACGTCCCCTACCTAAAACTGAATTCTAGGTTCTGTGCTGCTTGGCAAACACCTGGATGTGAGAGTAGCAGTTCTCAGTCTTTCAGCATTGTCTTCTATCAAACTAGCCTAAGCAGGAGAAAGAGTCTCTTAACTGGCTTTAGTTTTGAAGAACAAGATTAATTTATTTGACATTTTGTATGTATACTATGTAGAATACTTTAACCTAAAGCACTTAAAAATGTTCCTGCAGTTTCTGAAAGGACTACCTGTGGTAAGAAACAGTAGTTCCTCTTATTCTCTGAATACTGCTGATACCCAATTCCCTGTACTGGTCCCTCTGTTCTTGTATTATCAGGAAGATAATACAAGTCTCTGTTGTTTCATTAACCATGTTAAGTACACAATCAAATCCCACCAATCAGTATGCAGCCAATACGTATTCCAAACCTATTTTCATGGAAATAATGTACTTTGTGGGAGAGGAAACTAACTTCAAACTTTGCAGATCTTTCACAACACAAGTCATCATGTTCTAATAATTCCATGATGTTGAATAAGACATATGACAAGCTACAGACCTGAGTGTCTCCCTCTCTGAAAATTTTTTTTTTCAAGAAAGCAGGGGATAGTACTGCAGTAAATATTTTGCTGCCACTATACTTTCAAGAAGCAGATTGATAGGTTTCCTTCATTATGCTTTCAGCCAAACATGTAGCACATGCAGAAGCCAGAGGAGAGGGAGAGAAAGCCAGAGAGAGAGAGACTGATGCTTGTAATAAAAAGTCTATATATAATATATCTATATATATACACTATCTAAGTGAAATTTTATATATTAGGAGCCTCTGGACCTTCACTGGTCAATCTGTTAGTTTTACATAGTGTACAGAATTTTTCAGATACAAGCTGAAGTCAGAGTACTTCTAAAGTACTAAGTCAACCTGTTATAAAAATTTCTTAGTTAACTACTGCTACTAATTAAAATGTACTATATTTTGTCACAACGTAAATTATAGATACATTACACACATTCTATACTGCACAACTGCTATGTCAGCATCATTCCTAATTAATACTTCTACTCTCAGAAAAATCCTTTAAGTAGTCCTGCTAACATTTACAAAAATTACAGGGATGGAGCTAACTGGTTTTCATGAAGGGGGAAAACCTTTATTGTGTATCATGAAATGCAAAGAGAATATAAATTTATATTTTATCATTTACCATTTTAGAGCATTAAAGCTTTATCTCTCTTGCCACAATGGAATCACTTTTTAAAGAAATTCACTTTGATTTAATTTAATTGAACCAAAGACAGCACTTCACTCTAGACAAGCAGAATTGTTAAGGCGCTGGCTGGGGCTAAGTAGGTATATAGTACTACTACCCTATAATGTCTGGAGTTCAACAAACTACAAAAACTTTCCTCTAACTAAAGGAAAGTAGAAGTTTTAAAAAACTTTCTGCCCATTCCTTTCAACTAGGCATCAGCTGACCACATTCACAGTTTCACCAGTGCAACTGGTAAAAATAAAAAGGAACAGGTGAAAAGAAGCTTCTCCTAATTATTGGACTCCGAGATATTTTCTATGAAAAAAATCAGGCAGAAAATTCTACCTCAAATTTTCACAATGCACAATACACAAATCCCAAATTTCTCTTCTGCTGGAAGATCTTTTACTTCTTCAATCAAAGACCTTCTATGTAAAAGCAGGAAAAAATCACTTTTATTTCTGGCCATCTTATCTCTAGGAATGGCAGTTAATCTGATTTCAGAGTTTTTCTCAGCAAATAAAATTGTAAGGGAGTTTTTTATTACAATCTATGATGTCCATTAAAAAAAAAAAAAGGTTTCAGAAATTGTTTATATTAAGTTATGTTTTCTTTTATCTCTTGTTGTACCTTTGTCAGAAGGCACATTCAACTGAATTCCCACAGCACTGATTCCATTTCTCTTGTCTCTGTGTTGCTGGTGTTCCTCTGAAGGTCCAATGCTATTTGGTGATGCCTTGGACATAAGAAATTCAGAAGCTCTGGATTTGGTACTTAAGAATCAGCTTAAGAAAAATATTTTCTTGGAATAAGAACCATGGAAATAGGTGTAGACACAAGAAACAACCTTGAGATCCTATCTGTTTTTTCCCCCTCGATATGAGACATTATGCAATACAACATTACTCCTTTTCTTCCCCTTGATCAAAATTAATGGCAGGCTATTGGACTCGATTTAATACCTCAGTTTTGGAGATTTTCTATCATACCATTTAGAGGTAAGGATGTTGTTTACTCATAGCAGCCTCTCCCATTTTCTCAAAACAACAGCAGATGACATTGAGCATCGCTGGCCATGCATCCTGACAATAAGCTGTATTTCTGAATGAAGAGTCTCTTACAAAGTTAGAAACTACACTACAAATCCCTTACGGACCCGGAGAATCTCCAATCCCACCTCACCTCTTCAAATAGCTACAATTTCCACAGAGATCTTCAGTTCCAATTGGTTTGTTCCTTTAGATCTGCCGCTGGCTCAAACAGCTCAAAAATGCACAGTGTGCTATCCTGTCACCAGAGAAGAATGTTTCCTTTTTTTTGAAACCCTCAGTTTGCAGTTTAAAAAAGGGCAGCCTAGGTCTTGCACTTTATGTTTCATGAGCATGAAATCCTGGTCAGCTAGAAATGTTTTAACTGCATCACAAGATCTGGTTCACCAGGCAGCCAGGTTATCTGCATTTTAGACACGAAGATCTTCCCTTTGGACAGAGCACAAAGGATGAATTGCTTGTACAGTCTTGCAGTGTCACCTTGATACTTCAGCTAGCAGGTTCTTTACCACAAATTCCAAAGCCATTCTTTGTGGAGAGTGTTCACTAAGTTTTCATGCACTTAATATTCCAGTTTTCTTCTTCAGTTACAGTAGAATCTAACTATGCCAAGATTACTAATTGGTACTATGGCCTGACAGCTTTGGAGAAGGCAAAACAGTTCCTGGCATCTGATTAAGCAGGAGACCCATACATATTGACCAGCCACCAGCCACAATACCTTGGTCTGTATTTCTTTCAAAGACAGCGATCCCTCCAGAATGCGAAAAGGACAAATAGCTGAAGTTGCAGGCAAAGCAAGAAGAGTCCAGTTTCCCTGGAAATCATTTATTTACTTCATAATCCATAAAAGCACGTTCCCATTTTGCCGGTATGAACTAGCACGGTTGTATTATTTGGAAACAAAGTGTCATCAAGCTGAAATGCCTGTTGATCCAGCCCTTTTTCTTGATTTCATAGAGATCATTCAGAAGAACGGCTGTTTGAGTGAGGATGGCATTTGTCTTGCATCTGTAAGCACTAAATTTTATTTATGGCTCCTGTATTAGCTTAGGAAGGAGTGTCTTTGTATGTGTATACGTATAGTATTACTGATTTATTCTGTATTGGTGTTTTGATGACCATCATGATGAAAACAGGGAGGCTTTCTTATCATACAGTAACGAGGCACAACAAACTACAGAATATCTATCAGATGCTTTTAAGAACACATACTTGATTATTTTTAAATTGACTTGTCTCCTGGTGGATCCAGACAGCAACTACTTATCTATGACAGAAAAAGCATCAGTGACATAATCTATGACTGTAAGCATCTTTCTTCTTAAAAACTTTTTTATTAGAACTTTTGCCTGTTCATACACTGAAACTAGAAAAAAACCTTTATAGTACTAAGGATAAGGAAGTGCTAGAAATGATTGCTTGAGAAGCTTTTGAGAACAAATTAGACTATTGCTTACACACAGATCTTCCTGCTTAGGGGCAAAGTCACTGAGTAGGTGAGCTCTATATGTTTGCATTTTGTATGATCCTCCTTAATGGAATATTCATGTAAAGTCTAGAACTTGGATCACAGCAAGAGATAGCGTAAACTGTCATCTTTTCATGAGATCTTGGCAACTTTAAGGGATTCTTTTAAAATACAGAATAAATAACTGTATGTGCTCAAAATTGATTCAGCATTCCATAAAAATTCAAGTCCACTACTTTTATACTCATCCATTAATCAATTCTAATAATATGCTGAAGCCTAATCTTTACATAGTGGGTCATGGCATTAATTTGACGGTATTTTATAAACTAATAAAATGTTTTTATCCCATGATGTTGTGAATTCTAGTTTATCGTAATATATTTCTCCTTTTTTTCCCCACCTTAATTACAAAATTGAATATATTTTTCTTTTCAATTCTTGCTAAGATGGCACTATACCTTATTGTAGAAGACTATTATGAAGCTGATACGGAAGTATTTACAACAGTATATGCATTTTGGTAGGTAGTGACCCAAGCCAGAGATGTGGGAATTAACAATGAACTTCAGAGATCATAAAACCACCTACACCTACACAGGTAATTAGTAATCATAATGTGATGGCCATCTGTACAGAGTCTTCCCAGTTTCACTGGCTGAGAACAGTCAGCGTTTTTCAGCCTGGACATCTCTAAGGTCATGGGTTTTATTTTAATGTAATAGATAATTAAGGGTGCTTTTTTTATATCATTTATGATCATATGTTATATAGCAGTTGCCTAGCTAGACTACACATCACGGTGGTCCCAGACTGGTACAGTGATTTTAAAACCACGCTGAACATGGTTGCCGACTGATCATGCAAAATCTGCCCCGCCCCAAGCTGATTTTTCCCCACTTGTGCACAGTGCAATGCAAAAAAGAAAGAAGTAAATAAAACCAAAAAAGTGTGATAGGCGAGCAGGTCAACTGTGTGAGAGAACACGTGCAAAGTATACCTCAGAAACACTATAGGTGGATGAGCACGAAGGGAGCCGAGCCTGGTTGTGCAGTGGGGAAAAGAAAACATTGTTAAAAAAGAAATGGTGGCACAGTAAGGGTCTCAGAAGGTTTTCTGTATAGGTGGTTCCAGCACTGAGACAGTAGCAGGGGGTTCATTAAGTTCCCATGACCAGCTATTTCAGAAACTCCAAATTTATGCCCTTTAAGGTGGAAGCTTCTTAAAGAATGAAAGCACTGTATTTGTAAAATACTTAAAACTAATGGTGAATCTGAAGACAACTATGAATGCTTCCTCTTCTAAATAACTGACACTATCCTTAGGTCAATAAGGTATTGTAGGATGAAGCTTTACCAATCTCTCTCATTTAAAACTGTAAGTTTTATTCTAACTCTGCAACAGGTACAATGTGAAAACTCATTAGAGGCCCTATCCTTCCCTGTATGTTTTTTATGTTTTCAGATGCTCAGAAAGAGCATTTTGACAATGGAGGTTTTCTTCAATCTCACTGCTCCAAAAACCAGAATAACTTGCCAAGTTAAATGACTAAGGGCCAGATGTAAGTCAGTAGAAATCTGCAGATTATGGACCTAAGCAATGTAAAGTGCTGTGATTCCTGAGAGACAATGTCCATTGTTGAAAGCTCTCGGCACAAACAGCAATTAATTGGTAACACTACAGTTTTACTGATTGCTTAAGAAACACTTTGTTTATACAAGATATTCATTTTTCTATACTATCAATCACTCAGACAACTCAAGCGTAAGAAAAGACTCTCCAGTTACTTCTAGGACTTCTTTTCCTAACAAACCTGAAAATCCCTTCTTCGGCTGAAACATTTCATGTTTCAATTACAAAAAGTAGTTTGGTTCCTAAACTGTGGTTGTCTTTTTCCCTAACTTTTGTCAGATTAACAATGATCTGATGACAACTTGCTGTGAAAAGAGTAAAAGCAGCCTAATAAATGAAATTTTAAAAGATACAGTTCTTATAAAGGCATTAAAAATATGTTGGTTTTTTTTCTAGTGGTGGAAAAATGAATTATCAGAAGCCCCAGCAAGACATCCTCAGACTTCAACAAAATTAGTATGTGTACAGCAGTCAGAATACATTTGTGGTAAAGATGAACCCAGCAAGAATTTCCACATAGATTATTAGTGATCACTTGCTGACTTAGGTATTATGATGGACTGAGCAGAGTATGGTACCCGTAAAAAGTCTCTCATGAATATTCTTCAATCTCAAATTGGTATTTCATAATTCTTCATAAAAAAATAAAACATCACTTCCAGAAAAATTCTACAGTCACATTTGTCTGTGTTCATTTATGTCTCCATTATACACTCTTACACAGCTGTTCTTTCACCACTTAAAATTTTTTAATACTCTGAAAGTATTTTTGCTCCTTTCTGGCACTGTGTATTTCATTTGCTCTTCTAGATAACATTACTATGGGAATCTGAATCACTTCCCACCACCTTAAAAGTTCACACACACTTAGCACTTTCTTCACCTGAAGAAATTTTTTCTTATAGGCAGATAATCTGCAGGAGGGTTATGTCAAAAATGTAAAATTCCTTCAGACAAATATAAAGCGCAGAAAATTCAGTTTTAAGGAATATTATTCTTAAACAGTCTATTTTGTAAAAAAAAAGAAAAAAAGGAAAAAGAAAAAAGAAAGAACCCTTTTTGACAGAGCAACAACTCTTTCTAGAAACATTGCTTTGAAAGCTTTCTAAGAGAGATAAGGTGTGTTTTTTCTCTTAACAAGGGTTCTGCTATTCACCCAAGGCTTTCAGATGAATCTCTAATCCAGATTCTCATAAATAATGTCCAACCACTGATCCCATGGTTTGTCTTGCAATAGCGTGGACAAAGATAAACCACTAGCTTCAGTTTTGCAGGTAAGCATCCAAAGAATACAGTAACAGCAAGAAACAACACAGCAGCAGTTTTTGAAGTATCAGCAACTAGATAAACAGAGATAACAATGAGGAGGTTTGGAATCATAGTCCACAAAGTTTTAATGAACTTGGCTCATCTTGTCTCCTCCTCACACTAACTTACAACGGGTATGTTAGACACCTGTGTACTTCTTTAATCTCTTAGACAACTACTGTAAGTAGAATGCTATTACTTTCCTTGTTAAATTATCTTGTGATCTAATTATCCATATTTTAATTAATATCTAAGCTACATTTACCATTTAACTTCAGTCTTATTCCCATTAGTATTTAATCAATTCAAATAATTTTGTATTTTTTTATTATAGCTCCAGTTCTATAGAAGCAAATTATAATATTCCCTTCAATAAGATATTTGTGTATTTTCTTTCTCCCTATGCTAACACACACACAATTTTCTTTTATCTCATAATCTCACTCACTCCAAACACTTTGCTCTTATTCATATATGTACAGACTCTCAATTTACCTATCTTGTTTACTTATAGTGATGAAATCAAAGGTTCTAACCTCAAAATGATCTAATGTTCTTGAGGAAAGGATTATGCTCATACTACACTTCTGCACATAGTGATTGCTGTTTGTTTTATTTTCAACAGGATCGTGCAACGAGACTGTTTAATATGCTGCACACGTAGCGTTTCCTGATCATTTCTATGTCATTGATTTCTCACTAACTAGTCTCCATTTTTGACCATGTGCCCAATTTCAGCATTTTAGAATGCATTGCTTTTGTGTTACTAAAATTAACTGCCAGTACTTTTCTAACCTCCTTTGATAATTTGGCAATCTATTACCTGCTCAGCTTACAATTTATTGTCATATATGAACTCCAGTGATTGATTCTTTCAGTTTAAGAGAGGGAGCAGCTCTCCTTATTTTGTATGCTACGTGACAATCCCTACATATTGTGTTAGGTGAAACTAACGTGCTAACATTTGAGCTGTTGGGGTCTTTTCCCCCATGAACATCCAAGTAAAAGGGCCGCATTGTCAGTCACAGAAATTCCCCACTGTGAGAATGATTTAAAAAGAGCTATGCCTATTTACACCAACTGAGAATCTGATTCAAAGGCTGCAAGGGCAATTTGTTGTTAGTTTGAGGACCTTACTGGCTTGACTCAGGTCTTTAATAACGGAATATTAAGAACAGGAGTAAAAGCCCTGTGAATGCAATCCTTCACCGTGATCAAAGAATGCAGGTACTTAAAGACAGAACACAGTGCAGAAGACCACAGACTCTGAGAAATACAGCTCTGTATGAAAAATTATAATCCCGGTTTCATTAAAAATCATCTGTGGACAGTATCTGGCCTCTGCTATGAATTCTGAGAATATTTGTCTTGAACAAAACCAGAACCTTTGATTTGGAACCATGCTGGCCAAAAGCCACACAGAAATTGTTTGGCATATTACTTGGGAACTCTGTGTAGAACCTCTACACTTAGATTTAATTTTTTTTTTCCTGATAAGCTTTCTGTAATATTTTTCTACAAAATTTAAACTTGCATTTAAAATTCTGAGCCTGTACAATTCACAAAAAAAAATCTTCAAAACACAGACTGAAGCAGTATAGTTCTGTTGAATTTCAGATTAATTCCATACTTTCAGGAAGGTATCAATTTTAGCAGGTATTTTGAGTTCTAAAATAGAAAACAAGCAGTGGTTTCACTGTTGGTCATCTCACTAGCTAATGCACTTATTTGCTACTGCTACATGGATTTGAACAGTAGGGGAATGACAACTTGTCCAAGTGACAGAAAACTTAATTTCTCTGAACAATATTTAAGTTCAGAAACTGGTCTCTGAACATTATTTCTCTGAACAATATTAAGCTTCAAACACTGGTCTCTGGGAGTGGTCAAAGGATTAAGACATGAAAAGAACTGGAATAGCTGCAAGGAAGATTAATGAATGTCTCAAGAAGAAATAGAAAACAAATCTCAGGTCAGGATAACTTTTTTTGTTACGTGCTACTGCTGATATTGAAAGTAGTGTTTTAAAATGAAAACTCCTAAAACCCCCAAAGTGCTTAATTCCGATTTTCAGTGCAATTTTATTTTAATTATTTGGCAGGGTTTCTAAACTTTTGGTGGAATCTGGGATATTCTGCAGAATTCCAACATTTCCTACTTATTTCCAATGGCCTTTGAATTTAATCTGAAAAGCATGACTTTGCAGTTCATTCTGGAACAAAGGTTCCACCTTAATAGCATACACAATTGTGCAATAGCATTTCATTTTTACTTATGGGGCTGGCCATCAGATACTATATGCTCCCCCTCCCACACCATTCAATACATTTGCCACATTGTAGGAGTATTAACAACTTACATTTAAACCCCTTTCCAAAAGCAATATGGAAGAGATTAAAATAATTTAAAAGATGAAATATTTAACAGATCCCTCATTATTTTCTTTCCAATTGTCCACTATTAATAAGGATTTGTTCTTTTCTTTGATCAGTCATTTGTATATCGTCTTTTAAAAGTTGCCTTATGTAAAACACTCATAATTACAGCATGAAGCAGAGCAGCAGTGACAAAGCAGCAGGTTTTAGCTGTATGTGATTTTACTTGCAATGTGTCCTGCTTGTTTTAAGGAACTGAAAGGTTTCTTAGTTCACAGTCTGACCTCCTTATTACATTGTGTGTGTGTGTGTAGTGTATGGCCACGAAATAACAGAAAAAGTGGCACAGAGCAACAGAATAATTTCATGACAACTCATTTGTCATGGCTAATGTGGTCACAGGTTTTCATTTGAAATTCTTCCCCATGTGACAATCTCTGAAATAATCTTTTTTGTTGTACAAAATTTCATGGCATAGTATTTTTCTGGCTTTACATTTATTCACTAGTACTAAATCATTAATTTAAGAGCGAGGAATCTAAAATAAAGGAACTTGCTTTATCTTGATTAGGACTACTAAATTTGAGTTGCCACCAAATCTAAAATATCATGGTTTATTCCCCCAAAAAATTGATTCTAAAAGATTTTCCAGGGAAAAGATACAGTCCTTTAATTAAATTTATTTTATAAAAAGCTGCAATATATTAACAGCTCAATTTCCTTGTATTTGACCTGCAAAGACTATAAACTCAGTGACTTTATTTGACAATGAGCAGAAATCAACTTTATGCCAAATACATAGCTGAATATGCAAAAGCATCCAAAAGGGGTAAAAATTATCAAATCATTATCATTACCAAAATTATCTTGCACTGTATAACCATAGTGGATTATGCATTAGAGAATGATAGTGCTGAGAATGACAACAGTCATAGTGTATGGAAGACACAAACAGGACACGAATTTAAAGAAATTATTCTGAGAATCTTCACTGGATGAATGTGCAAAGAGATAAAGGGTTACTAACTTTCACATCTACTATGCTTACAACTGTCCCTTTTTTTTTTTTTGTCATTTTCATTATACCTTAAATTAGGCAGTTTAAACTCATTTCTACAGAATTACTGAAAAGGTGATCTTAATTTATGACGTGAACTACTAAACACAAGGTACTGCTGTCTGTATTGTTATGTTGGATTTGATTTGCTTTATTAAAGATTTCTGTGAAAAATAGGCAACTTTATAGGGGTGTCATAACTGACATGCTAGATCCTAATCCTTTTTTCACATTTTTTTTCATTAAAGAATAAACCTAAAACACATAAGAAATATGCTGCAGATCTTTTTTTTTATTAGTCTGCTACAAACCCAAAATACTAAACCCCCAAATGTTAACCTATTTTGTGAGATAAAGTAGGGACCCAAAAAGATTAAAGGTAAAGACAGAGGTACATGTGAACCTATATGCTTTTGGGTTACCTTATATGAGCCACAGTTTTCAGTTCAGGTAAGGCTATCAATCACTGGCAGAAGATACTTTTATCCTTTAAATTAAGGAGATCTATTTTATTTGTTGCTAAGTTAAATATTCAGAAAACTTCTAGATATGCAACTTCAGTTTTGGAAAGGGATTGCTTGGGATTTTAGGTTGCTGTAAAGCCAAGCAGTTTGATTAGCATTCATTAAAATGCAGTAGATATTTTTTAAACAAACCTTGTCAATTAGGTCTGGTTTCTCACACACATTTAAATGAAACCCCAGCCAGAAAAGAAAGAAAACACAAAGGGAGAAAGAGAGAGAGAAAGGAAAAAGATGAGGATGAGAGGACAAACCACTCAGATTTGGTGTTACCAGTCAGCGGAAGTTTTAAAAAAAACAGATCACCGAGTGAAATCGTACATTTACTCGGAGAGAGCATCCTTTGACATTGCCTTCTAGGTGATCTCTGAGCTCCTCCAGCTTTCGATGGAGCTACATGTAAACATCAGAAAATGAATTGAAAAAGCAACCTCTTGTCACCTTTTTTGTCTTTTGATTTTTGTGTTTGTGGGTTGATTTTTGGGTTGTTTGTTTTTAGTGGTTTTTTTGTTTGTTTGTTTTTGGGTTTTTTTTGTTTTTTTTTAATAAATCATACCATAACGCATTTCTCACTGCCTCTGGCAAAAAAATTTCAAAACATCAAAGTGCTTTGAACAACACAGACTTACAAGCTCAGTAAACTTGGAATCTGGAACAAGATACTTCTGCTTGGTTAACATTGCTCTTTTATCAATACAGGAAAAAAACCCTGAAAAATCAATGGACAGATAATTCTAAAGCTATTGAATCTCTGCTACACTGTTTATTTATTTCTTTATTTCTTTGCTTATTTATTGGCAAGGCTGTGTTCTAGAATTTATTTCCAGCAAAAATAACTTTTTCATTTTTGTGTTTGGGAACCTCAATTAGGATTTGCAGTTTTCTATAAGGATATTCATGTAAGATTTTGTGTCTAAGTATCTTTTAGGTCATGAAATTAAATCCTGGGCAAACAGCTCTACAAATAATAATCATAAATTATGTGCCAGCAAGTACTCATAAAAACGATAGGTGAATCCCACCACCTAAATAAGCTACATCTTCTGCATATGTATTTGCACTATGCATTTAGAATTGTAAGCGATGACCCATTAAAATGCACAGGTCACAGTAATTACATCCACAGTTTTCAAAAACAGCTCTAAAAACTGTGGCTGTCTTGCATTTTCCTCCATGTGAATTCAGTGGTCCTGAACATCTCCCACTGAAACAGTGCCTCATTCATGTACAGCGCTCTTCTCATCTACACTGTAACAGAAACCTCTTCCCCCCAAACAAGGTGAAAAGATAAAGCCTCACAGACAGTGAGGAATGCTATAGATGCCTCTGGCTATAACTTGTATAAATAAATAACAACTGGCTTCTTTTTCTGCACTGAGATCAATTTAAATGGTGGCATCACTGGAAAGAGGTGCATAATTAATCCTTTCCCTCACCTTCTTTATGCTCAGTGAAATAACATTTTCACAAAGAGCAGCTGCAGAGCAGTGTTAAGAGAATGGAGAGGATGGCTTGTCCTGGAACAAAGGCAATACACTCACATACAAAACCAAACCAAAAGATTAAAAACCAAGAAGGCAGGAAAGGCAAGGAGAATACAGAAGAAAACCGAAATAAATGGTGCTTGAGAAAGTGCTAAAAGGAAATAATGTGGAAAAAAGTGAAAAATTGGATGGCTGAAAGAGGCAACTGTTGAGATGGAACCCGAACAGAATGGCTTGGACTGCATATGATCAGCATCTTGGTATAGATTACGTCCTGTGTTTTGAAGCATTTATTAGGGTGCAACACTATGCGTGGTGGGTACTGATTTAGATATCTGCCTGTTAAGTGCTCTAAATATTTGAGTATCTTTGTACAAACATAAAAAAGGCAGAAGGGACTAATTATTAGCAAAACAGTGGCTCCATTCTTATTAGCCTTACATGAACCTCTCTCATTTCCTCTATTTAGTTGGATTTGTTCTGATTTAAAGACTAGACATACATGAAATATTCAACTCTCTTGTAACGGCCCTTTGCAGAATTAAACACAGAAAGTGTGAGCACTATAAAAATTTAACTATGTTTCAAGATGGGAAGCAGTAGTCTGAAGATGAGTAAGTCACTTCTCCATGTAACAGGCAGTTAACAAACAACACAGATCAGAGAAGTGGTTTAATCATGATCACCAAATTATAGGCATTTCAAGAAAGTTGTTACTATCTCTTATTTGTGGTGACATTCAAAGCTAACTAATTGGCAGCTTGCCTTCAGTAGTTTGTTCTATGTGTAGCACAGAAACAAACAAAATGTGACCCAACAGCAATAAGAATACTGAAATAAAAATGATGGGATGGTGAGAAATGGAAAAGCCCCTTCCCTCCCTCCCCTCACCTCCCCCTTCAAAAGGAAAAGTGTAGGCTATAGAAGAAAACTTGCAAAATAAATGTTAGAAACATATTTACTTTGAGGGATCCAACTCTACTAGCAACTCCTTTGCTTTCATCCGGCCGTCTAATTTGCTACAATGGGGGAAGATGGGTAAAAAAGACAGAAGAATAAAGAAAAAGTGAACTTAAAAAAATTTCCACACAATCAGTTAGCAGTACATGCAAGACATCAATTTGACTCTCTGAGACACCTCTAGAGGACAAAGACACAGACTCTAATTTCTGGAATAAATGATGCTTTACCATGGCATTTAAAACTTGCTTTGTTGACCATTTGTATTTCAGTATATTACCAATCTGGCACATATGTTGCATGCTGAATTCACTAACATTTCTGAAAGAATACATGTTACTTATCTGGTTTGGATATGAAGAGTAATGATGTCCTAAAACACTAACTGAAGAAAAAAAACACCCTATACCTTCTACAAATCGTATGATCATAGAATTCTATGACTGGGAGTATCAGGCCTGGCAAGTATCATGATTGATACCTGACAGAATGCAATACAGATTCCTATTGACCCAGGCCTAGAGATTTTTAGCCACTGCTATCAAGATTCCCAGTTAAAAATTATGCTGCCCAACCAGAAAATTTTAATGCCAGACCAACATTAGATTTTTATTTTAAATATACCACATTATAACCTCGCTCCCCACATCTCCTACCTGATTACTTTTCCTTCATTATATATGTTTTTTTCCTAAATGGTGCAGAGGATGGAAACAAATGAGGTAGCTGCTCAAAAGGCTTCATATTGTTGGAAGCATGTAAAATAAATCATTTATTTACAGCAAAAGTTCTTTTCAGATTGCTCAATCCAGTAATTATACCTCTTTTACTGATAAATTAAACTTGTGTCATTTGAAGTAGAGAGGAAGAAGACAATAAAAATGACTTTAGGGATATCCTAGTCTGAGTTAAGACTGAATTGAAAGTTTTTAATATCTGGTGGTTGTTTCATAGCTTACGTAAAACAAAGTCCCACAGAACTGAGGTGAACCCTTTCAAAGCACATTAACTGTCTTTTTTTAAGAAATCTCAGCAAGGAAGCCGAAGACTGAATGAACCACAGAAATTCAACTATGCTTTATGCTCTCTGGAGCACATTTGCAAAAGCACAAGTTAGATTGCCCTGTTTCTTTATACCTGACCCATGCAAAAGGGAGAAATTCATATTCAAAACACAGTCAACTGAATGCTTTTTTACTTGCACTTGATTCTCAAGAAAGTAATGCAACTAAGTAATATATTAACAATTGAAATATTTAGTTCTGATAGAATGTCCCCTAGCAAAATACACTAGAACCATTTATGTAAATTGTTGCTTTCCTTCCCTCATCTTATGGCATTAAAATAGCATTTGTTCTGAACTCTCAAGTGAAACACCCACATTACTCTTTTCATGGGGCTCCAAGCAAATCTCCAAGCAATTCTAGTACGCCAACCAACAAAAAACTGTATTTCTTAAATATAGTATGTCTCCTTTAGAGGACAGATTAAATTAAAATATATGCAGCTGCAACCTAGTTGCTATATTTTTCCTATTTTTTTTTAAAAAAAGATAGAAGCCTCAAGAGGGAAAAAATGACCCTTATTTGAAAAGAAAACAACAGGAGTTAGAGCAAAGATACTTGGAACAATATCTTGGTTGAGATATTACCAGTTCCAGACAGTAAGACATAATCGAGTAGAACCCCAATTCATGTTATCAATTTGAAACTTTTTAAAAAAAAACACATTTATTTTTGTTTTGAAAAATAAGAAAAAATAAATGCTGATAATCTCACATAAGGACATGGAACTAGGACATTAAGAAAAATGCTACATACCACAGCAACCTGGGAAAAAGTTGTGACAGCAATATGCATTGCCCTTCAGTTTTTCTTCTATTACTTACCAATGTGGGTATTGTGGCTGCTCAAGTTGTGCTGAAGGTTTAAGATTCAGTCATAAATGAGATCGGAGATATTACAGGTGTATATAACTGACATTATTTACTCTTTCTTTCTTCAAAATACATAAAGGAATACATACGCAATTTGTACGTTGTGAGCAGTGAAATTATAAAAGCTCACAAGGTAGCCTAAGGTCAACTCTTGTTTTACATCCATGGCACAGTCAATATACATGATAACATGTTTTCCACAGGAGCCTTGCAGAATGCAGCCTGGATGCTTCTCAAGGAATGAAAGAGAGTGATGTAAGTACTGCACAAGTTATACTACATCTGTTCTGGGAATTAAATAGGGTATTGCCAAGAAAGCAAGGGACAGTAGGAATTACACACTCCCCCACCCCCCACCCCCCCCGTTTTTTTTTTAAATTTTCATGGCAAATGCCACAGAAAGGAATTCAGGTATATCCTTATCTCTCTCTGGTCAACTCCTGTATGATGTTCTAGAAGCTGACTGATAAACTAGTATTTCAGGAAACACTTCTTGTTTTTCAGAAACTCAGCTAGACACAAGAACCCCATCATAGATGAACACGTGTAGCTAGAAAAGATCAGAATGAAAGATGTGCACATACATGTTCTAAATGTATGCTGAAGTATGTACACTTCTGTATACTTCTGTCCCCATCAGTCACTTGTATGATCTAGAAATGAATCCTTTGATTTTTCTATTACTTATTTGTAAAATTAAAACAATACTGCTAAGCAAAATATAGCACTAATAAAAAGAACCTCAACAATGAGACTGAAAACAAATCTTTCTGCCTCAGGTTTTATGGTTTGTTGTTTGGGTTTTTTTTATTACCACAAAACAAGCAAAATGAGTGGATTAAGAGATGAGGCAGGAACAACACTAAGTACTTATTGGCAAAATGTTACCTGAAAGACATGAGGGTTTTGAACATTCTGAAGGAGGAAAATGAAGATACTCAATGTAATGAAGGAAGAAAGGTGTTGTGTAGGGAACATTCCAGGAAACTGACAGGGTATAATGCACTGACAGTTAAGATAAATGCATTATATTTACATCCCTTTCTTATTCACAAAGGAATAATAGCAGGAGCTGGTAACTGAAGATTAGTCACAGGTGTCCCTATCCTGATATCTGAAGAAAAAGGTGGAGTTATGGGAGTACAATGAGATAGGAAGCCAGTGGAAGAAAACTTAGGAAGCAGGAAAATCAGAACCAAAGAGTGAGCAAAGTGGAGTGCTCAAATACACTTAATGAACTTGTTAGATGAGTGAAAGACTTTGGTACCAAAGAACAGACGCAACTGTTTTCTAAGCAGAAGTCTCACATATGATTTCATAAATATACCTCTGCCTTCTAATACAGCTCCTAAAAAATGTCCCTGTTTCTCCCTGGTTTTACTTCAGAAAAAAGAATTTAAAAGACCTAACATTAAGTATATATACTCATCATGAAGAAAGAACAGCTCTGAACAACAGGCTAATCTGAGATTCTGGCTTTAGTTGAATTTGTTTAAAGCAAGATTTCCACAACCGGAGAAATAGCCTCAAATACTTAAGACTATCTGTCTTAAGACTCCTTCCCCTTTCAGATAATATACCTTGTCCTTGATACTCTAAAGTTTCCCTGCTTACTGCTTCTGATAAAGAAACTGGAGTTTTGCAGGACCTAAAGCCTTCAGAAATGAGTTTGCATATCCACAGTCATCAAAAGCCAAACTCCTGTCAGATTTTTTCCAAAATGCTGGCTAATACATACATGGCTCATAATGACAAAGCCTTTTTGATATGATTGCATTACTTCTTTCTGAAACTGAGCAAGTGCAACACTAGCAATGGAAACTCTTTACAGCAGTAGTTTAAAAAGATGTTTCCTTATTCAAGGGCCTGGGCATGCGATGCTGGAATCATGTTAATCAAAAGCAAGAGATTATACTACACAGCATCCAAATCAAGTTCAGTTTATTTGCTGTACACACATGAAAAAACATACTGTTCTACCACTTGACCACTACCTGAGAGATCAATGATAAACGATGATTGAAGAAAACTATTAATATTATTTGTGGAACATTACACCAGTGGGTCTGCAAATAAACATTTTTGCATCTGCCATATGTGTTATCCCATATATCCCTGACAACTGCATTGACAAACATTTTCTCTTTTCTTACACAAAAATAGTCCCTGTCAGCTTCTAGGTACGGCTTCTTGACATTGCACCTAACCAAAAGTTCCCTTGTCCTCATAACTTAGGATGTCTTAGGGGATGTGCAGTTAAATGGTGTGAATATCCTCTACTGAATCCTAAGTCATGAAACTTGCTCGCATCGTGTTTGTCAATGTGACTACACATATTGTTAATAAATATTTATGAAGTTGTCCTTTTTAAAGCAGGATTTTGGCTGCGAAACAGTGACATTCACAACTTTGTACATGGTATGAGAAAAGACGACACCTGCCCCCTTGTTTTTCTTGTTTTAACTGCCATTACTTCCTTCCAGTTACCATCTAATCTCAAATTGCAGGGCATCATAGTAAAAAAGGAATGATCAGTTTTGGAAACCTAGAGCAAAACTGTGCATGTGATGCAATTTGATTCATACTTTGGTTTGCTTCCTTCAGAATTGCACAATACACTCCAAATCTGCGTTCCTGCCTGCCCGCCCCCCCTGCCCTTGCCCCCCCATTCCAAGGGCCACTCAACTGACCAAGGCAAAATATGGAAGAACAACAATGGGATAAATCTCTCTGCAGTCTGTTGTATCTTAAAGAGATGTTCTATGATTCAGTGAAAAGGTTTGTGGGTGTAGAAAAACAACATTAAAATGATCTTAAAGGTAAATGCATCCAGAAGACACACAAAATTAAAGAAGAGAAACTAAATATGAACTATAATGTATTCAAAGAGCCCCCCAGGAAGGGGCTTAGAAAAATACAGTATATTAAGTACAGGGATATTTAGAAGTCATCAGCAATTTGTTATCAGAAGCTTGCAGATTCCTCAAGTTGATATAGTGCATTCCACTATGGAAGAAGGAGGTCCAATTGATGAAGAGAAACCATAAAAACTATACTATGCATATTATTACACCGTACTGTTCCAGAAAAATGTTCTTGAATTCTTTCACACAAATTCTCACATATTTCACATTAACAACAAAAAGTGTCTCAAAAGTATAACCCAACTGGCCATGATTTTACATCAGCTGGCCAGGAACAAAAAACATTATGTATTGGCCAGATCACATAAGGGAAATGAATCCAAAGGAGATTAGATCATACGAAGATGGAAAATGCTTTTTCTGACCCTTAGCAATGTTTGTCAAAGTTCACAGTATAAAACAAACTGGAGATAAGTGAAAGACAGTGATGTCCAGAAAAAAAGGGATAAACTAAATATTCCATGGCTGGCAAGAAGTCATTTTAATTAGTGAATTAATTACATGCTGCTTGTCAACAAATTTGATGTTGGGGACTATGACTGCCAACATCCAAATATGTAATAAAATACAATATGGGTGGGGTTTTTTCCAACCTTTGCTTGCCTGATCAACAGTGGAAAATTCTGATACAGAAATCTGATCTCCAACTACAATGCTCTTCTCTAATAAGAACAATGTTCTACATCAAGTGAGAAGTTTCTATTGCTAACAAAGAGCTTAATATATTTTTAATATTGCAGCAAATCAATTTCTTTTAAGTTAAAAAATGCATTATGTATAACTTCTAAATTCATGCATGAAAAATAGACCTGCACTTGACAGTATTTTTACTTCTCCAGTTTTAGGCCAGACAAACACCAATTAGATGGGGCTTCCTAAATAAATGGGGAGTATTTTCAAACAAAGGGAATACAAGCTTCTGAACAAAGACATATATCCTCAACCAATAAACATATTCACACTTATGCATCATACTGCAGTAAGGCATAAATGTTTTATTAGGGTTGCTGCACTTCTTGAAAATGGTAAAACTATAAAAGCATGATGTACATGAATGCTAATGAATGCCAATAAAACATAATTATCATATCATCATAAATTTTGTTCACACTACCCACATATTTTTCTTTTTAAGTTTTACATTAATTTTTTAAAAAGGGCACTACTACTCACACTGTCATTCCATGTGCAGATGAGGGAATAAACACAGTGCAAGTGGACCAATCAGCAGCAAAAAGTAATGATATTTTCCTGCAGTTTTGTAGTTTAGTACATTAATATCATCACTAGATCAATGATCTGTTAACACACATAATGGCAAAGATAATGTAACCATGTCCTTATACAGGAGATTTTGTGTTACACTGGTTATTTTACACAACATGTGGCAGCCTTGTTCTTTAAAAATATCTATTGACTTCAGTGAAATTTAATGGTCAGAAATCAAATCTAAAAGTTGGTAGGTAAAATGCACAGCCAGGGCAAAACACACTACAATAAATAGAAACATTACCTATTATACTACTATTCTTAGTGATTTAATGTCCTAAATCTCATTCGAACTGGAGCTCTGGGCATATGAGAGTTGGGTCCTTACTTTCACTATGCAGTTAACAAAATACACAGGCTTTATGTTGCCCAAGACATGAAGAGACTATAAATGATGAGTAACAAAACCGAATGGCTACTCTTGGCAGAGGCATGCCCAGCCCAATGGGAATGGTATGGAAATTGCACAAAGGGCTCCCACTGGTTGTAAAGAATGCTGGCAAACAGAAGGTGCAATTAGCCTGCACAAAGCGGTGTGCTGTTGAGACCAGACTGCACCAAGAAAGCTGATTAAGTTCAAATATTGTGAGCTTCATTTTATTATATAGGGAATACACATGCACAAACATAATGGGACCAAGTTTTACAGTAGGGTTTCCAGACCTGGCTTCTGCCAGAGCTTTCAGTCACGCAACTCTCTCGTCACGTATCTGTTCCCCAAACCCTTGTACCCAGTCAAGGCTACCTCTCTCCCAGTTCTTCCTGACCTTTTCTCATAAAGCTATTGCTACCTCCGTCTCCAAGCTACTTCCTACCCTTCTCCAAACCACTCTAAGCCCTGCAGCCTCATCACTCAAGAGCCACAAATACAGCTTTGTTCTATACTCTTTTCGCTCTACCACTCAACCTTTACAGGTAAGTTCTCAATTCAATACTTTCAGTCCTCTCATTTCAGCCCTGCTTTGAATGTTTTTTCACTGGCTGCTGGCACATTTTGCCCGGTCCCCCTCCCCCCACCCCCCCATGCCAGCAGCCTCATTGATTCCAACATCTGTCACATATACCAGAAATCTGTCTTGGCAAATAGTGAACAAGTTCATATTTAAGGAAAAAATAAAAATGTGGTAAGTACTAGATAGTGAAGTTTTGAATTCTTTGCACATACCTTTCCCAAACTGATGATTCACTTCTGAATGTGCTGCTCTTTTACCTTGTTGCCCTAAGCTGAACTGAAGTTCTAAAAGCTGCAGCACCTATAGGGCTGTTCATAGTTCAGTGGCAGACAGGGTCCTTTAAACATTTTTAGACACTAAGCCAGCTCCTATCAAAGATACCTTGGTGGTCACGGTGAAAGCTGTTGCATCAATGAAGTCACTTAGAAGTGACCCGATGGTGGGACAGGTAGGTTATAACGCAAACCAGCTAAGGCATTTGCTCTCTTCGACCACTTTCAGCAGCAAAATTAAAGGAGAGTTGTTTGCACTGGGGCTTAGTATAACAAGAAAAATCCCATCTTTCTGAAAACAGATGGGCCAGCGGGACTTTAAAGGGAAGAGTAAATCTCTTTGAGGACAAGTGCGTTTAAGGTCTGTTCTCAAATTTCTGTAATATCCTGTACTTTATCCTTTTGACTAGGCAAGGCTGTTTTTGGAAAACCTGTGCAACACTTCTTGTCACATGTATTTCCTCACAGCTACCCATACTGAAGAGTTCAGCCGCAAAAAAGAAGCGGAAGGGTTGGTAAGGACACTGGGAAATGGTGTATCTATTAAAGCTATAGGAAACACATAATTAAAGCAGTGAGACAATAACCTCAGAAGATTAAGATAAGGTGGAAAGATCTGGGATTCAATTTACTTTGCAGAAGCTTAAAACAATATGACCTTTTAGGTGGAAAGATACTAACAGTAACCTGGGAAGTGACCAAGGTCAACCTTTGTTCACACTGACGGTGCTGTTGAATGAAACTATTGTCCAAGGAGGCTGCCTGGGAACTTCATAAAGCAAAGGAAGTGTTGCAATGAACCACCATGCCAACGCATAGAACTCTTTGCTCAAAGGCATTCCTCACATTTTGAAAAAATATTTTTATAAGAAAAAAACCCAGTCTTAATAGAGAAACTGTAATGAATAGTGCAAATTTGAAGGACAGATTGCCAACAGCTGGTTTGAAATCTTGCCAAATTTGTTACTGTTTCTTATGGGATGATTTTCATAGATCTACTTTAAGGCATTCAAGTGGAAGGCCCAGTTTCCAAAACAGTCATTGGAGAGAAATAAGCTCCAAATTTAAGTGCTTCGAATTTCTCACCTTAAGGATCCCTAATTTGTCATAGACTTTTCCCATAAATACACTCCTACAGTCACCACTGTTGCTGGTTTAAATAAACAGCTCTTTACTGAAATATATGCAGGTTTCAGTAAATGTAAACATCAATAAATGCCTACAGAAGTTCTTGTCCAAGAACATGCAATGCTACAGTGAAAGTGATCAGAAACAGATAAATAGCCACATCTTTCCTCTCAAACAAACAGCGAAACTGAAGAAATCACATTCTACCGTATTCATAAATGCCCCTTTTGAAGAGACAATATGTATTTTGCCTTTTAAAATTAGACTAAATTGGTGAGCAAAATAGAGGCAATTAATCTCAGACATTAAGGATAAATTTTGAATGTAATAAATATGGGGATTCTTTTGGATCACTGTCATTACTATTGTAATTCAACAGGTAATCTGTGAATGTACTAATATCTTCATGATCACACAATTCTGAAATCACATTTTAACATGTCATCAGAATTTTGTCATGATTTGTGCTGCTACAGTTTACTAATTTTACAAAAGCAGAAATGTAGAAAAAAATCAAATAGTATTTTCTTATGCAATCTCTTCAAGGAACAAACAACACTAGTTAAACTGATTGCTGATGTTCAAAATGGGACAATTTCCTGGAGCACTTCAGTGCCTTCTCCCTTTTCATAGAAAATTAAAGCAGGGAGAACAACCTATGACCAATATTTTACTAAACAAAAAGTGGCACAACTTTCTCCTTGGAGATCCAGGATACAGAGTTGGATAAGCATTGACCTAAGACTTACATGAGTTACAAAATAAAGGGTTTCTAACATACTTTGTGAGAAAGGAGGCAATTAGACGGGTAAGCAACCAAAGAAGTTGAATTTAACAGAATGAACTGTATTAACAAATTTTAAATGGCTGTTTATGAGAAGGCTGGATAAAAGAACAGCTGTCTCTTAATTCTAAAAACTATTATCTTTTCCAACACCTTTATTTTCTGATTTCCTAGTACTGTGTGTTGATGTTTAGTGATTGCTACAGTTTAATGGGACTACTTAATGGAATGGACTTGGTATGTTAGGGATTACAATAATGTTTTCCAACTTTTCTGGATAAATTGGCTATAGGGCTTACCTCATCTCATTGCTTAATGACTACTTCTCATCTGAGGTACTTTGAACTGTCATTTATTGTGCTTAGAACGATAGAATGGAACCACACCAAAAAAGCAAGTAAAGCAGCAATGACATGGTGTACACATACCCCTCCGGTATGGTTCCACAGTACCTAGGCTCAGCTGTGACAAAAAAATTATGTGCACCCACATGTACAGAGATTTTTTTTTTAAAAAAAAACAATCATCCTGAGCAATAGAGAGGCACAGAATGAGGATTACACACACCAACAGGTATATAAGAGGTACTAGGCCACATACTAAGTATGTTGAATGTTTTCCTTTACCAGCCAGTAAATAATGCACGGGAACCTGGCAGAAGAATGCTAAAGAGAGAGGATCTTGTATGTTCTTCTAAAACCTTCTGGGGAAATACTTGTTAAAAATAGCTACAGTTCAAAAACTTGGGGAATCAATATGGTGTAAGAATCTACTTAATGAATAAAACTCTTAAATTCTGATAGCAGTTGCTCAGGCTAAGTCCTAAAAGACAATGTTTTGTCTTGGAAAGATAAACAGATGAATGACTATATTCACACTTGATGCACTGCTGTGCTGACCTATAAATGCAACTGTAACATGATTCTGAGAACTAGCTTTTTGTAAAAGATAAAGCCTTTCTGCTTGGGCAATAAAGGTACAAGAAACAAGACCTTGATATAAAATAAAAAAAAAAAAAAATCTTAAAATTGAGATGAGGTCTACATCTCCTATGTCTTGTAGAAGGTATCTTGTAAGCGCCATGCAAAATCAGATGACACACACACACAGAGTTAATGGTCTACATGAGCCTTGCATTCAGGCTCAATCTGTTTTTTAGATAAACAACTGACTCCTCGGACATTGTTTCTGTGATCACATTAGACCAAGAATAACTTTGCAGTTTCATACTATAATGAAATTGCCTGATTGCTTAACTACATGAAGATAGATTGGCTTCCAAAAGAGAAGTATTTTTAATACAGATGCAATAAAACCAAAGTGAACAGGTATTCAATTCAAATAAGACTGATCTTGAAAAATACATTTTTCTGTATCAACAGACAACAAGTTTTATCTACCAAGGGAAATAAACGACCACCTTGGTTAGCCTTTTTCCAAAACACTGTTCTAACTGAAGATACTTTGACAGAACAAAAATAAACTCTTGAAATACTTTGTCTCTGTTTTCTTGAGCGCAGAAGAACAAAAATCCATGCCAAGAAGGTTACTAGGTCTAGACAAAGAGCCTGGCAGACACGAAAATAAAAGATTTTCTCTAAGCTAGACATTATTAAGTACAAAATGGAGTTAAAGTAATTTAAAACAAGGAGTAAGAGATTCCTTAAACATACAAACAGAAAAAGAGAAAGTAGAAATGGTATCATTTCAGGTTGGGAAGGCATCTAGAGTAGAGTAAGTAATAAAGAATAATACCTTGCCTGAACTTTGATTAGGAACGATAATACATGACATGGGAACAAAGGCGTAGTAATCAATGAGAGTTAGTATAAAGCTCTATTACTTTTTCTGAGTCAACTGCTCTTATAAACAGATGAAATGTAGGACAGGAACATATAAGAGTAAAAAGGCAGGGTAAGGAAATTGCTTGCTGGAAGGTAACAATGTATTTTGCTGAAAGAGAAACAGGTGGAACAGAAGTTTGGAATACAGTTTGCAAACGAGTCATGTAGAAACTGACCTTATCTAGTATTTTCAATAATGATTTTGAGACAAAAGTTAGGAGGGTTCTCAGATAAATATGGGAGGTTTCATCATTACAGAATATTGAAGTAATCTCATCAGCAAGTATCTGATAACATTGAAGATTGCTGTAAAAGAATGGAGTGAAATTTAATGTAAAGTTCTGAACTAACAAGCATCTTTGCTGCATGGGCAAAGATTTTACAGTTGGAAAAAAGACAGAGATTAAAAATCTATTGAGTCTCATATAAGCAGATACACAGTTTTGGTGGCTCTAATGAAGGTGAAATATACAACAAATGCAGGAAAAAAACCTTTGAAGGAGATTTTTTTAAAATATGAAGGAGTTTGACTTAGGTAATTCATAAAAATGCAACCTGAAAGTTTCTATGCATCCCCTTTACAAGTCAGTCTGAGAAATGAACACATGATCAAGAAAAGATTGGTCTATTTAAGTTAAAAGGCCAACAGTGGCACAAAGGCAACTGAGTGCACTGACCAAGGAGATAATGAGGTTCTAAAACAGGGCTGGAGACAGCTGTGCAGAGAGGAAAACTATTTTCAGTTTGCAAATTTTAGATGGTATTACATATTACAACATTAAAAAGTATTAGATATTGCCCAAAATAGGAGATAAGGTTCATAGAACCAGGAGGTGCCATTTACTTTTAACTCCTTTATTTCCTAAAAACCTTTCCAAAGGTGAAACTAGACTTCAGGGAGTACTAGTACACTCACTAAATAACTTGCAACTTAAAGGCAATTTGCTATTTATATTATCCATGAGAAAAGCAACGCCTGTGCTTTAGGATCTTGCTTCTCTCTCAAATCTTACATCAGGTAGATGCCACCTACTTCTGCAATGGAACCAGCAAACCTTTACTGCAAATGATACAGTAACCGCAGTAACAAGCAAGACTTGAAAGAGATTTCCTGGTCTAAATTTCAGTTTTGGCTCCTGTGAATACATAACTGCTTGCTGCTGCTAGACTACCACCGCTCCTTACAGCACTTTGAGTTGCATGTGCGCATGAAATGGAATTGTTATTATTACACTGCAAATCTATAGAAACATGATATGATATCATGCAAGTAGCTTGCTTCAAGAGCAAGCAAATACAGACTTCTGTACAAGAATACTCCTTCAATAACAGATATATTAGAAGTGGTAGAGAAAAAATGGAAATGTATGGATGTGAAAGCACCAGAAAACATAGCAGAAGTGATATGAGAAAAATATGTTGATGGCAGGCATATTAGTAGTTCAGTTAAGTTCACAGCACTTCATGCAGCTTCTGGGGATACCCAATCAGTAAAACAGGGCAACCTAAAATAACTTTCAGACCCAAACAAAGAGCTGAGCCACTGAAATATGATGTTTGAATGATAAAAAGCAGGTTTAAATAAGGAGAACACAGGTCCATGAGCAAATCTTGCAAACTCAAGAAGTGGAACCAGATGGAGAGATAAATATCCCTTTAACTGTCAGATCCTAAACAGTATATATAAGGCACATCTGACGCTGACTTTATGGATACCAGTGTAGAGAAGAAACCTAGAGAAATTGTGGAGAACTTGATAGCTGGTGCCCAATGTGCTACACATCATTTCAAGCAATCTTGACCAGACAGGGGGGTACACATATATGGATGTCTGAATGCTGGACAGACTACTGAATGCATGTATCTTCGTGCTCTTGAGTATGTAGATACGAAAGTGTGACTGAAATACTTTTTGTTTTAAAATAGCATCACCTACCTGTCCTATAATAAATGGCATTAAACTTTGCTACATCATCACTAAATTATTAACTATTGTAAGAAAGTAACTAGAAGAAAGAGGATCATTGTCTATCCTTGAAAGTATGTTTTTAAAATTTCTGATCCTTTTATCAAAAAAAGAACACAGCAGTAAGTGATACGGATTATTTATTATGTCAATAGTCAGTGAAGGAACAGAAGAAAGCCTGCCCATGCCTGAGCTGCTGATTATGATCAGGTTAATGTATGAATGGCTGAAATTACAGATTGGCAGAGATTGAAGTGCTAAAAAAGAGGAGCAGTAGAAAACCAATTCCTACAAACAGAACCTATGGCTATATGAAAATTCAGCACGTAGATGCATAGTTTTCCTTTTGGAATCATATTTCATAACAAAACAAAAATAAATCAATTGGCACAGGTAGTAAGAACTAAGATCCCCAAGGAAAAGAGAAGGAATGGAGGTGGAAAGTCAATATTGCTCCAGGAGGCCAACTCAGCAAGACATCAAAATGATCACCAGGCACCAAAAGATTCAACAAGCATTGGTGAAAAAGCCAGAACAGATATATTGAAAATGGAGCTAGCAAATATTTCTGTAGAAGTGAATTCACAGTGATTTCTATATGAAGAAACTGGATGAAAGACAGATGTAGCTACACTGCTGTTTGGAAAAAAACCAACAACAACCCAATAAACAAAATCAAAACCCCTTGTCTTGTGATACATCAGAATTCAAACCAGAGATTTATTTTGGATAGGAACCAAAAAGGTGAGGTAAGGAAACTAATGCAAGAAGGATGCACATCTTTTCCTTTTCTTAAAGTAATGCCAAACTAAAGTTACTAGAATTTGAAAAAAAAGCCCAAAAATTGGCCTTTGAAAAAGCATAATAATAAACAAGAACTCTTGCCCCCAAAACTAATTGGAAAAAACATTTCAAGAAGGAACTGACAAGCTGATGCAGCATAAGCATATATAGATCAGAACTCATGCAATGCACGTGTAAGCTATGATGTCTGTACTGAAAGATTACTCTCTTCTGGACGATAGTTTAAATTTGAAAAAAGAATTATTTTCAGGGAAAGGTTGAGAAGCTTATTTCTGACATGCTTGAAAGTTCACTGGACTCAGGAAAAAGAATGGAATTCGGTAGCTTAATAAAATACCAACCGGTGACTAAGAAAGAGAAATATAAGGAAATTTCACACATTAGAGCTTTTTCATATGATTCAGTATGTAACAGGTCTGAAAAGCAGCTGATTCTATGAATTCAAGAACTGTTCTGGATAGCCAACCCCCAACTGCTCTAACATTCTTCTTTAGCCCTGGTATAAACAGTTTTTGGGCATAAGACAAGGAAGGGAACTGGATTTTGCCACTGCTATATTATTCAATACAGATTCCAGTTACCAACAAGTATTATCAATGAATATGGTACTACTTAGAAAACAGATATATGATAAATAAAAGTAAGTCAAGTAAATACCTCTACTGAAGTTCTATGTTCATCTTAAACTTGATGACACAAGTTTTCATTCTGCCTCTCCAGTGACTTGTTGATAGGTCTATTTTGGTACTAACAAAAACCCCAAAATCCTACCCCAGTATTTTTCAGTCTTCCTATGAAGGGAATTTTCTATTTCAGAAAGGATTTTAGTAGACTTTGCTTTTATTATTTATGTTGTATTTGGTTTTTTCGATATCCTAAGCATACAAAGCTGCTTCTTTCTTAGGTACAATGTCTCAGTTCTGAAGCTGTGGTATTTAGTGTTTTCAACTAACAACAACCACCACCAAAATGTAAACAAATAATAAGACTTGTTAGGAGTCAATCATCCACACATTTTGCCAGGACTTTAAACAATGAGGAAAAAAGGCAATGACTATCTGGAAAATATTCTAGTATCTTAGTTAGTAACTGATTTGAAAACCACTGCTGCACTGTACTGAGAACCTAGGAGGGTACAGTAGATTGGTGTGTGTTAGTAAGCAGGATTCCTCAGCTTAAGGCCACGCTGGCTACTTTCTACTGCAATTTACATTCTCTCAGCATCTTTTCACTAAATATCATTTTTTTGTAATCCTGGAATATGCACTAAAAAAAATATTTAAGAGGACATAAAGCCCAGACATAATCAAGAAAACACTGGTATTTTTAGCAAGATCAAATATCTAACTAGGCCCATGTGTCTATAAACAGCTACCTGTTTTACAAGAAAAAGCAAGAAACCCTTGCACTACTTGGTGTGCGATTTCTTCTACAAAGACCATCCTAACAATTTAAAACATCCTTTGCATTTTTCCATGCTCCTCAACCATATCACAGCTAAACAGCTGTGCTAAAGCACTTGCTACTTAAGTCAAGCAAGTTCCTATGCAAACTTAATAAATAAAAAAGAAAAAAACTTTACTTGGGCATTTAGTGTATGTGTACAAACTTCAAAATTTATTTACACACTTTCCATAGCGTTTTCACCTTGATGACCACCTTAAGAAGAACTAGTAGGAATCAAGTTAACAAATATAAAGTTTAATGCACTCAATGTACACAAAATATCTACCCTATGGATAAAACAGCTTGCCAAATCATGTCCTGAACAGCATCTTATTATTAACTAAGAATTTCTGGTAAGCAACCTGATCTTTCTTCTGTTGAAAAATCTGCAACAATAATTGATACAAAAGCATCTTCTCAACTCTACCTGCTCCCATCTGCTAATGTCATTCCTTCACATAGTAGTTGTATACTAAAAGTCACAACACTAGACTGAAAGCATAAATCATAATTAGGTTTAGTATTAATTTGTAACTCATTTGACTGTGTGACAAACTTGCACATTCAACATTAACACTATGGTTCATGACAGGTGTTCAAAGCATAATTTCTCATTGACAGCAATCATGAAAGATGATTGAGATAATAAAGTATTTTTTGCCACAGAAATAATTCTCATCAGCCTTTTATTTTTTTTTAAATGTTTAATGTATTTTTCTAGGCTTTTTCATTTCAGAAATTCTCTGCAACTGAAACATTTACATAAGCCACAAGTATCGTGCTTTTTTACTTTAGGACTATTAGGTCTTTAAGTGAATGTCAACTTACAAATGACACAGATAACAGTTCTTAATAGGAGACAGCTACAGAAAGTTACAGAAAGTGATCAGCTAGCAGAACTAAACATACTATGCTACAAAGAAGGTGTGAATGGAGTGGTGGACAGATGGGACAACAGTCTTGCTAGAATCTAAAAAACTTCTGAAGATCAGCCTTGCTTGCTCATTTAAGTTGTAAGATAGAGCCTACAGACTTTTCTTACATAGGAATTAAAAGCTACCTGTCACAACTACAAATACGTAAGGATGTAACTTACCACCACCTAGGGTTTTGTCTGATTCGATGTAACTAAAAAATGGATAGCTAGGGAAGGGACAGATAACCAGCAAATAAAGTAGAGAGAGACTTATTCTTAAGCAGAATGTAAGGACTGTAGGGAATGAAGTAACAGGATAAAAAAAACAAAACAAAAACACGCTCTTGTTTTAAAAGTACTATAGTATACAAGTTCCTTAGGATCCTTCATAATCAAAGATAACACTGAAAGAAACTTTGCACATTGAAGTGGAAGAACTGAACATCAGTGAGATTGATGAGATTGCAAAGTGAAATACTTTAAACACCTCTTGTCACTGAAATGTATTCCTGGTGATAATTTAAAATCTGTCCTTGGCCTTCTGTATTTGCTTTATTTGACTTTGAGACACAACACTGCCAAAAATTAAAATGTTGATTACATCATTTATGTATGGGAGAAGTGAAGACTTCAACTTAAAAGCTGTGATTTTCTTTTGTACTAGTATCATCTCCCTAAGAGTAGAACAAAATTAGAATTTTGAAAGGATGACTCAGTCATTTGCTCTGGATACATTCTTTAAAGTTATCTGAAGTTATAGATCTAAAATTTTATACCCTAAGTTTAAAAAAAGCCCCAAGAGTCAACATTATTGGGAACACAAAAAAATATCTCCATATTTGTAACAGGTATTTCATACTACGTAGTGTATTGATTTTGTATCTGAAAAGAATGTTGCATTTAACTTCATGAAAATCCCAACCACAAACATACACCAAAATACAGTAAGAACTTGGAATCTGAGCAGCTACTGGAAATCACAGGAAAAATCTGCAAGCCACACTGTGTCATCCTAAACTTTTGTACGTGAGTTATTCAGCAAATTCACCTAACTTTGTTGAGAAAACAGTAAAACTTTAAAATGACCAAAACTATTTTGTAAAAGATTATCTGTCACAACCTATCAACTTTATGGTTGAATGACTGAAAAAAGGAGGACTGTTAGTGCAGTTTTCCCCTGAGTAAAACTTAGATTGCTTCTATATGTGAATCCATCTACTATAAATATGGTTTAAATGCTCTTTGAGCCACAGTAGATTTTGCTTGAAACTCAAATGCAATTTAGAGAACCAGGAAGGTGTTCTACAGAGATCTATTAAAAGCTAACAGAAGCAAGCTTGCTTAGTTTTGGGGATGCACCTAATGACAGACAGAGCAGTTCCAATGGAAATTTGTCTTGAGAAGTTCTGACCTCCCAAGAGGCTACAGTGAAAAATCTAACTACTTCTTTTAAAAAGAAATTAAACTTTTGAGGACTCATTGAAATATACAGGCTCTCAATACTCAATATTCATCATTTACTACTTTGTTAGAAAAAGAGATTTTCAGAAAACATGGAAGATAAAGTGTAAAAAGTAAAGGAAATTTAAAATTAAATCCTGTATTTTATCCACATGATCTGTGTGTATATATAAACATCACCAGGTTTTCCAATAGATAATTATGAAAAGGTAAAGACCTCTCCTAACTGATCAATCAGGAACATTAATAAAGCATGCTCCCATACCTTCTCTCCAATACCCCCATGCATTAGTAACCTGCTACTTACATTCATTCAATAGCTCTGCTCCTGTCATTGCAGAAGCTCGATTTTTTTTCTGACACACACAACTTTCTCCTATTCAGCAAATTCAGTAAGAGAGATGTAAAGATTTATATACATTTAGAACAAAAAAAAACCCCAAGAAAATGGCACAACAAAATAAACTGGAATATACAGTTGACAAAGAAGTATAATGCCACTAGATCTATGGTTAGGCCACCACTCCAGACAGTATGTATAAACAAAGAAAACTGAACCGTTTTTCTTTCTGAAACTTCCTCTCCTTTGTTTCATTTCATACACATTTTGGAGCCTTGAAATGAGTTCCTAAACCATCAAATGAGAATACTGAAGATACACACTTGCAGATTAAAGAAGAAAAAAAACCCACCCTGGAATATCAATTGGATGCTGAAGTACAATTTATCTTTATTCTCACCACTGCGTGGATCAAGAGGTCCACTGTAAATTTACTTCATATTGCATTATCAGAAAGCCAGGATCCAGAAGGAAAAACACAGTAAGTAAAGACATTTAGACATATTGAGTATCTTGAAGAATATGAATGAACCATATTTCTTGACAAATTCAGATGACATCTGAGAACTTGAGGGTACTGAAAAGGACTGAACAAAAAGATAATGAATACTTATTATTTAAAAAAAAAACAAACTAAATTGAACCAAGAGCTCTCTAAGGGGAAAAGAAGCTTAAACTTTTGTGCAAAATCCAACCTTTAGGTAATAGCAACAGATGAGATTACCCTTCAAGTTTATTTTCCAGCTGGGCTTTCCTAGATCTTTCCCTGTTACCAGCTTGTACCACCCACTTTCAAAAGATGTCACAGAAAAGCTAGACTAGCTAGATGTTCCTTGGCACTCCTGTTATAAAAGTGGTGCGGTCTCATACATTTTGAACAAAAAACTAATTTTACAGTAATACATGAAAACAGGGCTTAACATGAAATAACAAAGTATAATCCAATTATAAGAGCTCATCTCAACTGATTTCCTGAAGAAGAGTTTCAGATTTTTAATCTGTTTTGAAGTTCTTGTAGTTTCCTTCTGTAATCTCTGAATCTTTGAGGACAGTCTAGAGGAGTGCATTCTGCTTCACAACAGATAAGCTTTACTCCTTCCCATTGTGATAACCTTCCTGAAAATATACAGGCTTCATCTAGAGCTATTTCATAGCAGTGCTGTCTCTTATGCCTGTTACTGGTCTCTTTTGGTTTTCTTTGGACACCTGTGTTTTGTTAACAGGCATAAAACTCAATGCAGTTTTTGTTTCGTATCACTCTTCTGCTCTGAGTGTTCTAATGTAATAAGAGTTTTGAGTTCTCTGAGGTTTTATTTTTAAGCCATCAGAGAAGTGACAATTTGTTAGCAAAAAAATGAAGGACCCGTCTGCAGGCAGAATTCACTGAACATCTTTTTAAGAAAAGCAGACTATATAATGAAGTTCAAGTATGCTGTCCATCAGAATAATTTGATTCTGTTACAGTGGAGTACTGCATAAAACAATCCCATAGGCTAAACCAAAACATTTCTACGGGTGGTTGCCAATAAACCTTGTTTGCTGACAGAAAAGAAAAGAGACAGCAGGAAAGAAGAACTAGCAGATGCTGGCAATCACTTCAGGAAGCAGAATAACCTTCAAGGATCGTGAATTAGATGAGGAAGAATGCTATTGTTTACCATCTGTTATGGGTCTATTAGTATGTCAGCATCCAGTGCCACAGAAAGATCCTTGCGATGTGAACGCACAAAGTGAATTCAGACAGTTTTCTGCTGCTGAAAGGAATCCTCTGAAGGTAAACATTACAGGCCTTGCCACTGGTCAATTCACCTAGTTTTTGATGTATGCTATTTAAAGTCTGATAAAAAGAGAAGATAATAGAGTTCACCTCAATGATTAAATAGTAATAACTGAGTAATAATCCCACAAGGTTGGCATTAAAACTTTCTTTCTATTCAATTTAGGCTGGTTTTTGTTTCCAAATGTCAGGCAGCAAATAACTAAGTTTGAGCAAAACCAGTTGTTCTGAGAGTGTCTTAAACCAAACAATAATAAGGCGGGGCACAGAACTGCCCCATCCCAGGCTAGAAATTTGCACATACATTTTGTTGACAAAATACCACTTGCTTAAAATGTTACTCAGTGGCAGGATTTTCTATGTTCCTGGGGCTATTAAAGACATTCAAGGTGTTAACAATTTCATATTCATGATTGATATTGCAAGAAATAACATGAAACTTCAGTAACCATAACACATTGGTGAACCCACATATTACAATTGTGCAACAGTGCACACGGTATGAACTATACTGTCTTGCATTTATCTGTTACTTAGAATAATACAACCCTTGCATGCGAACCAACCTTGTTCAGCAGAAGCAATACATTAATGTGATAGATTACATGTCTGAGCATGGAACTTGCAAGGCATAAATGTACTTACTTTTGGTGTTGGACAGGATGCAGTGGAGAGACGAGAGGTGGCCTGGGCACGAGGAGATTCTGAAGGAGTAGTACTGAGGGAGGCTGTATCACGTGGGAGCACCTGAACACCACGAGAGATGATGGAATCTGGAATCTTAAAAGGAGAGAGATGGAATTAATAGTAAAAAATATACTGTATTTCAAAATTATGCAAAACCTTATATAAAAAATGTAGGAATACCCCTCTCCTCAGTCTGCATACTTCCTCATAGGCAGTCAGTGCTGGCAGTGGTTAATGGCATTTGCTCACAGTTTCAGTAACAAATACATAGCAAATATGTAAGATTATATTCTAACTGAACTGGCACAGAACATATCATTTATTCTGAAAAACCTATGAATCAGACATACTAAAACAGGAAATAATAAAAGTATTGTTTTCCCTCTTAAGCCTCTGTTTCAAACCTAACAATGATCAACAGCGATTTCTAACTGTGGCATGACAGGAGGCAGACTTCCCATTCTCTAACTAGGGGACAATATTCTGAACAGAAAACCATTTATTAGCAATGACTGAACACCTCTGAAGAAATGTCACACAGTGAGAAAATTTTTCATAAGAAATGTCATGCAGTGAGTAAATAATTTTAATTCTGTGTACTGAAGACTTTTATTTCAGCTACAAAAATTCTTGATATAAGGTTTGTGCTGCAAAAGCTACAGGCCTCTCTGGAGGGAATACAGGAAAAAGCACTAGAAATCACCATGCAAAGCCAACAGACAGTTTAAAATGCATCCTGAAGGGAAAAATAAAAATTCATTCTTCTTTCTTTCCCACATAATGTAAGAGAAGGCCAGCTAGCAAAGCTTATCTGTCCTGAAGAACGTGACTGGCAAACTGGTAGTGACAGACGAGAAGAAGGCTGAGGCACTCAACAAATTTTTTGCCTCAGTCTTCACTGCCAGCCTCTCTTCCCACACCTCTCAAGGAGATGGACTGCAAGGCAGGGACTGAGGGAGCAAAGCCCCTCCCAGCGTAAGAGAAGATCAGGTTCATGACCACCTGAGGAACCTAAACATACATATGTCTATAGGACCTGATGAGATGTATCCCAGAGTCCTGAGAGAACTGACTGATATAGTTGCCAAGCCATTCTCCACGATATTTGAAAAAGTCATGGCAGTCAGGTGAAGTCCCTAGTGACTGGAAAAAGAGAAACATTGCACCCATTTTTAAAAAGGCTTGCCAGCCTCACCTCTGTGCCTGGGAAGATCATGAAAGTGATCCTTCTAGAAGCTATGCCAAGGCACATGGAGGACAGAGAGGTGACTTGAGACAGCCAGCATGGCTTCACCAAGGGCAAGTCTTGCCTGACCAACCTAGGGGCCTTCTGTGGTGGAGTAACTACATCACCGGACAAGGGAAGACATATGGATGTCGTCTACTGGATTTCTATAAGGTCTTTGACATGGTCTCCCTTAACATTCTTCTCTCTAAATTGGAGAGAGATGGATTTGATGGATAGACTGTTTAGTGGATGAGGAAATGGCTGGACAGTCACATCCACAGGGTAGCAGTCAACAGCTCAATGTCTGGATGGAAATCAGTGATGAGTGGTGTCCTTCAGGGGTCTGTACTGGGGCCAGTACTGTTGAATATCTTCATTAATGATATAGTGGGATTGTGCGCACCCCCAGCAAGTTTGCAGACAACACCAAGCTCAGTGGTGGGGCTGACATGCCTGAGGGACAGGATGCCATCCAGAGGGACCTGGGACAAGTTTGAGAAGTGGGCCCATGTGAGCCTCATGAGGTTCAACATTGCCAAGTGCAAGGTCCTGCACCTGGGTTGGGCAACCCCTGGTATCCATACCAGCTGAGGGGTGAAGGTGTTGAGAGCAGCCCTGCTCGGAAGGACTTGGGGGAACTGGTGGATGAAAAGCTGGACATGAGCCAGCAACGTGCTCTTGCAGCCCAGAAAGCCAACCGCAACCTGGGCTGCAACAAAAGAAACGCGACTGGCAGGTTGAGTGAGGTGATTCTGCCCCTCTACTCTGTTCTGGTGAGGCCCCACCTGGAGTGCCATATCCAGATATGGACTCCTCGGCACACAAAAGCCATGGACCTGTTGGAGTGGTTCCAGAGGAGGGTAACAAAATATCATCAGAGGCATGGAACACCTCTTCTACAAAGAAATGCTGATCAAGTTAGAGTTGTTCAGCCTGAAGAAGAGCAGGCTCCAGGGAGACCTTCTTGTAGCCTTTCAGTACTTAAAAGAGGCTCATAAGAAAGATGGGGACAAAAACATTTCAGTTGGGCCTGTTGTGATAGGACAAGGGGTAATGGTTTTAAACTAAAGAGGGCAGATTCAGACTAAACATAAGGAATCATTTTTTTATGACGAGGGTGGTGAAACACTGGAACAGGTTGCTCAGAGAGGTGGAAGATGCCCCATCCTTGGGAACATTCTGTGTCAGGCTGGATGGGGCTCTGCAGGGGGCTTGGACTAGATGACCTTTAAAGGTCTGTTCTAGCCCAAACTATTGTATGAACTCATGATTCTACTTCTTAGCTGGAATTTTAGGGGCATATCCTTTAGCTGATATTAAGCCACTTAAAATAAATAGAATTACACCAACTTACAACAGTGAGAAAGCGGTCTTATTTTCAGTTATAAAAGTGAATGTATCATTATTTATATTCTGTCTTTTCTGTTCAGTTTTATCACCTTTCAGTTCCAAAGAAAAAGAGGCAGAAGAATGCGTTTAGGAATAAAGCTTTTCTTAGCTTTGATACACTGAACCTTAGAAAGTCTGTTGCTTCTTATTACTGCAGTATTTGGGCCGAATTATGCAGGTATCACACTGGCTTTATAATTCACTAGACTGCTAGTTTAACATAATGATTAATTTTTCTTTTTTTTTTGTGTAAAGTGGTAAGACATACAAATGATAAATCCCTCAGATAGGAGAACTACACACAAAATCAGTTCTACAACACAAAATGCAGCATATTCTGCTATAAAGCACTTTTTACAAAGGCTTATTCTGATTTTGTTCTCATGATTTGAACCTCTTCCTTTTTCAGAGGCAGGACTTCTACCAGATCAGATTGATGTTACTTCCTGTAATTCACTTTTCTATCACAAGATGAGAAAAATGTAAAATTCAGATCTTTGAAGGAGTATATATACATATATTTAAGATCTTTCGCCTCATTAAGAATTTCTTAGCTCAGCCTGATATTCAAATTCCAAGAGAATCACCAAAACAACACCCACATTTGGGGGAAATGGCAGTAGCAGACAATAAAAGGAAACAAGAAATTATGATCCAGTGACAATCAAACTACTAACATTGGACATGTCCAGCCAAGATTTTTTTTAAATGGAGTGTTGTACTCAGTCTGCATCTAGGCATTTTGAGCACTCTTGTCTAATAGAGCTCTAGGGCAAACAGAAGCCACTGCAAAGTACCTCCTTCCAGGAACAAGCTTGAATCCTAGCTTTTGAAAATCTGTTGTATCCTTAGGATTAGAGTTAGGATAGTAAGACAGATTTGTTGCTTGTCTTTGTGCAGCTAAAAATGACCACCCTTAAGACTCAAGTCATTAAATACTGCTTTTTAATGTAATTTTATTTCCTCTCAACTTCCTTGGTTCCCATCTATAAATAATGACTGCCTAACTTAGCAACCTTGCTGTAGGGATATAGCAACCTTGCTGTAGGGATACTGGGTTATACCTAGGGGATCTTATTTCACTATAAACCCTCCTCCACACATTAAGAATTTCTCATGTTTATAACCTGTTTATAAGTTGTGTGGAAAGAGCTCTTGTTCTTAGTGTGCCACCAACTGCTTACTTGCTGCTCTACTGCTGCAGGCTGACAGCACTTTTTGCCAGTCAATGTCTGTCAGCATTTAAAAACCCAAACTTTCCTCCGAGGATCTTTCAAGGCTAAGTAACTTGTGCTGCAATTTCCACTATAAATTATGAAGTCAGAAGAGTTTCTGTTCATTACGGATGATTATGCTGGGGATATCTTCCTCTCCAGAAAAGTGCCTAACTGGCGTCTAGTTGGAGTATTCTGATTTGCAAATGATGTCTTAGAGATATACTATAAATAGAGGTAAGCAGGGACAATGATATTCTGATCATGCAAACAGTTTTTAGACAGAAGCACCATTTCCCTTCTGTTCTCTTTTTCTCCTGAAATCCCATCTTAAATATGTTAAACACAAAAAAAGGCTGACAACCATAAGTTTTATACTGGCATAGCTCCAACACTACCTACAACTTCTAATGCTTCCTTTCATTCTCCATGACTGAGGACAATACAGCAAAAAAATTATATTTTGATAAAGGCATAAAATAAAGACATGACACAATAAAAAAAAGAACGGTTTTAAGTCTTCAAATAAGACAACTTTTCTTTACCCTCCTCTGATAAAAAGCTGCACATATCTTGATATGATTTCGTACGGGTCCATTACCTTTTTTATATACTACAAGATCCCACAGCATAAATAGAATATTGTTTTGCAAATGATACAATGATCCAGTTCTCCCTGGGTTTACTCTGGTTACTCTAGAGTAACCACATATTACATATTGTCTCATCCCCTTCAGGCAAGTAACTTTGGGGGTGGTTTTTTCTGTCAAACATATCCATCAATCATTCCTTCTAAAATTTTATCTGGTACCATCTTTTTCAGAACAAAACCCTCTCTCAGTAACAAAGTGACTGAGGCAATTCCGGTCTCCATTGAATTGCAGGGGAAGTAGTAACTTTTGCCTGTGAGAAAACTAAAAATTAAGAAAAATTTCAGCAGGACATTAATCGAAAAGAAAGTTGAAGATAAAGGGAAAAGACGATTACAGGCATTTAATTTCAAATGAGAATTATTCCCTAATCACTACTTTTATAGAAAATACAATTGCCATAAAACAATCCACATACAAACCTATCTAGAACTCTTAAGTTTCATCTTGCTAGCTTTCGCAGACACAAAATCTCACTGAGAGAATTAAGTTGGTTCACAGTTACAAATTTTTCTCTCAAAAGGTTTATTTCTCTAATACAACAGTGGAGTGTGTTAAGACCACCAGTAATAGTCTCTTTAAACCACTACAACCTGCTGATTTGAGAGAAGGTATTATTAAGTACACTGCATAAATTTAAATATATAAAAAATATAATGGATATATACTGTTCACTAAGTGAAAGGGACAATAGAATATGACTGGTGTTCGTGTGCATATGTTATTTGATATGGGGAATGTCTTCCTTAGGAATTGCCTTCCTTAGTGTAATCTACAGTTATGAATACAGTAAATTACATTTCATTCTTGATGATACTGTAGCCATTATTCTAACTCAATTCAAGCCTAGACTAAACCTTTGGGAGATGGAGAATATAGCACAGTATTTGGTTAGAGCCCACGTTATAACCTCTGGGTTATAATAAACTAAGTCCTTTCTATCATTCATTGAAGTAACTGCCTACTACTCACTAAAATCCAGTAATTTATAGTAAGTCCACTGTATCCTGACTCCTCAAGTCTTTTATTTTGGTTTTGAGAAAGTCTACTTCTAAATGGAATAGAAAAAGTAAGGGAGAAACTGTAAGTGATGAAAGTAAACTATGAACACCCAGTGCAAATGCTGTATTATTTTGACAAACTATTGAGAGAAAAAAGCAAAGCAAGGCAAACAAAGGGGAAAATGTTACCAAAATTTCATAGCTCTAAAGCAGTAATTTTAGGAGATTATTCTAATTATATTCAATTATTGAGTATATTAGATGATAAAGCAGATGACTAATCAGAAACACAGGTTTTATAGCCATGATCATCTCAGCAGCCAAATGATTCAAATTGAAAATGCACAGGAACTTCACCTGATTTAGCCCTGTATCTTAAACAGTATTTTCTGTAGCATGTTCTCTGAAAGATAGCACTGATGCGTCTTTGTTAGAAGAAAATAAGTAACACTGTCTGTTCACACAGTAGACTAGGAGGCAGGCAGTGTATTTTTAGCTACTGTTAGTGCAAAAGCCTCTTGGAAGTGTCTCTTACCAGTTCTCCTGCACTGCCTGCTGCGTGATGGCAATAACTGATGAGACCGGGGATGGGCTGTTCACCTTTTGCCATGATAACAGCTGAACTGGTGTAGGATGGATGCTTCTAATGCACAACACAGAACAGCTATGAATACAGTGACAGGAAAACATGAAACTATACAAGCAAATGACTGAAAAGGAATGAGGTGAAAACAAGTGTGACACTGAAATGCCAAGCTCATATGAACACAGCCAGTTTAGATCTCAGATATTTTCTTTCTTTAAAAATTGCACATAATATTTATCTGTGCCTATATCAAAAGAAATTAATCAATTTAAAATTTGCATTAATAAAAACTGAAACTTGCAAATGGTAATTACCTTAATTCATCCCTGTAAAGATACATGTAATCACGATTTTCTGTACATGAGGAGATGATCTCCAGCTGCAGCTGTCTTAGAAATGTCAAGATGTCTCAGACCTGAATTCACATTTCTGGAGTTAGAATGTTGCTGCTTTGGTTTAGAAATTGTTTAAGATAATTTTGAGTTACTTAGACTTTCAGTTCTCATAACAGGAATTAAAAGCATAATTTGTGGAGTAAATACAGAGCAAAGCAGTTTGGGAAACAACTTTTCCAAACACACAGGAATACATAGTCTTTCCATTTGAAAAGCAAAGACATAAAACTAAGTAAGTATTTATATACTGCTTCAAATAATAAGGTATTTCTTTGGAAAACATAGAATTTGAGCAACTATTATCTGGTTTTTTTCCTTTTGTGGTCTCAAATTTATTATTTTGGTTTGAGTAGTGTTGATCTATGATTACTGGCTAAATCAAGGCTATAAAGACAATGTGACAATATTTAGTTTTGTGGCAGAATTTCACCTCTCTTATGCAGACACGCACACTGGAATAGAGTAGTCTGGATAGCTTATTACTTAACCTGCTACCTATCTGTCACACTTTTTATCAACCTTTTTAGAAATCAGTATTTTCTTTTCAAAATAGGTATTATGGCTTAGAAAATCTTGTTGTGATTCTTTAATATGACACCTACTGGACTTTGCATGTTCGAGTGTGTGAGTACTTTGAATTATTAAAAAAACCCACTAAAAATTGTCACAACAGAATGGTATCATAAAAATGCATGTTATCGTCAAGATAACAATGTATCTCCCACTGAAATTCAAAATCACCTACTGAAACACGATTCATACATTTTTAAGAAGCTGTATTTCATACATACATACCTAAAATACATCTGTTTGACCACACGGATATCAATGTATACTCTTAACATGTAAATGAATACTGGTGTAAAGTACCTGGGATAGAAACTAAAGGGTCTCTCAGGGAACCAAGCCAGACTCACCTTTGCTGCAATGGCTGCTGCTGTTATATGTGAAGAAGAACTGTCCTCTGTTGAGGCAACTCCACTATCCTTCTTCTCTTCCTCCTCTTCTTCACACTGTACTCCTTTGTCTTCTGTCTGCTTGTGAGGGCTGGTGGTTGGAGGAGGAGAAAGAGGAGGTGGTGGTGAAGGTAGATCTTCAAGCTCATCATGTACCTCCTTTACTTTTACAATGGCATCCCGCAAAAGATCAATGGCGTGAGGTAGGGCTGGCAGTATAAACTGAAAGCATTCCTATGCACAACAAGAAGAGAAATGACTATGAAAAGTTACCCGCAGAAATAAATAGGGATTTTTTCAGATTTACTCTTAATTAAAATATATTCGAGATTTTGATATATCTTTTCACCCAATCACAAATGAAACCTTAAATGCCCTTATGCAGTTGCTCACAGAGGGTAAAAAAAACAAATTCAAAACCAAAACTGGGGACTATACTACATATTGTTGCCTTTATCCATGCAAATATAGTAAGTTGTACAACATGGCTACTGTAATGAAGCTAACATTGGATTAAAACTTCAGAAAACAAGAGTTAAATTTTCATGAATACATAATACAGAAACCAGTTCACAGCAGCTGGCAGAATGCTAAAAAAACGCAGACTGAAAACATTAACTCTACCTCTGCAGGGATATTAGCTTCAAATCATTCCTATTATATTCCTTCACAATTAAGAGAACAATTCATAAGGGTTTTCATAATTACAGTTCTATATAATTATATCCCTTTTTTTTATTTATGGACTTATCCAATATACTGGAAGAATGACAAAGTATACCGATGTTTAGTGTATATAAATAATACAGATATAATATAGATATAACTTTATGTAACTCAGAAAAAATATTCATAAAGAATCCATTTTTCAAACCTCTTCTTACTCTACGATCTTAAAAACAATTAGAAAGTTTATTTTGTATGGCTGGAGAAAGCAAAAATGCAGACGCCGTGTAACTGTTCTTGTTCTGTAATGGGCACACATACATACAGCTACCTCTGCTGCTAAAATATGCTAATATTTCCTCAAATCAAAGAGGGACCTCAGGACATCACACACTGCAGCCTCCTAGTCAGATCAGGGTCAATATGAAATTCAGACAGGATGCCGAGTGCTTTGTTCAGCAAAGTCTTGAAAAAATCCAAGAACAGAAAATCCACAACCCTTCCTGACAACCTGTTTCAATGCTTAATTACCCTTAAAGTGATTTTTTTCTTCTTTTCTTTTTATCCAGCTGGAAGCTACCTTCTTCAATTTATGACTATTGCCTCTCATCCTCCTCTCAGGCACCTCAGTAAAGAGTTTTCCTCATGTCATTTGAGCAGACTGCATATAAAAATCAAATTATTGGAAAATGATGGCAGGGTCACACGATTGCCATGGTAGTGCAGTCAGGCAACATACAAGTTGACTGACAGAGAAAGCTGACATTATTCCTTTTGTTGCACTTCATTTTCGGTTTTGTCTGAAGCATAAGGAAGATCTTAAAAAATGTATTCCAACATTTTAAGAGCATCCAGAAAATAAATATTTTGTAAATAGATACTGTAACAAGTATTTGCAATAAATAAAAATGACTATGTAAACAAAATAAAGAGCAAACTATCCATCAGAAATTACTGGAGTTTACATAAACCATTCTGTAAGTCAAAAACATGACTCACAAACACTGTATTTCCTCAAAGCTTCTAAATAAGAACCTACCTTTCAGTCGCTCCTTTAAGAGTAATGAAAAGTCTACTTCATAGATTTATAAATTCTTTAAACATTCAATTTGGCACTCTGAAGAACTGGAGTAAACTGGATGAGCATAAGATGCTGTATATAATGAATATATATTAAAATATATTTGTAAACAAAATAATTATAATTTAACTGCAAACCTCAGAGTTATTGTGCCTCCACAGCATTATTTTTAAAATACTGAAGCATACAACCATCATTACTTCAGTAAAAAAGCAAACCTCAAGTAAGTGCTAAACAAGGACAAGTTGTGAACTGACCAATAATAATGAAAAAGTACATTAATGATTAACCCATTAGAGAAGCATGTTCAGCACTCCTACCACTGAAATAAACGTCTTACTGGCTTGACTGTTGATGAATAGGCTCCCAATAAGTACTCTCATGTCATTTGTAAATCTCATCGTTTTAGGCGACTGTTAGTAAAATTATGAAAATTGCCACAGACTCACTGACTTCAATGAGCATCTGGTAATTTCACACTTTGCCCTCTTTCATAACCTTAAATAGCTTTTGCAAAGCTAAAAGAAAAGAAACCAGACCAGAACAACACAAAAATGGAAGCATTCTACAGATCTTGGTTCAGTGGTACACACCACAGAAATGGTCTATGGAGAAAACACTTTTGGCATGCATTGTGTCCATTTTTGAGATGAAGCATTTATGCTGCTGCTGTTTTCTATTGATTTTTTAATATTTTATTAATGAAATACATATATACTGCAATTTCACAGCTTTATAGAAGCTTCTGGTATGATTGTATTAATACAATAGAAAGGAAATCAGCAAGTCATAAAAGAGAGAAATGAGAGAAATTCCTGGTAACAACCGTCCTATTTGGTTCCCAAGATCCCATTATGGAACAATTTTCTGTACTGTTCATCTTCAAAATCTTTACTGAAATCTGATAGATTAAAGAAGTTTCATATTAGAATAAATTGTGAACAGAGAGTATCACCATGACAGGAACAAATAAATCTGTTTATAAAAAGCTTCCTTGTATAATGAAATCATATGACATTTTTTTCTTTTCCAGCAAAAATTTTTTTATATATCAAACTATTGTTAAATTACTTAATAACATTTTGTCATTTCTTTTCCTCATCCTCTTTCTATAATTTACTTACTCTCTCAGTCTGAATGCCTCAGGGCAGAAAATGACAATTTTTTCTGTACCTAGCATGTTAGGGGTGCCACTGAACACAACAAAAAACATTAGAGAGTGCAGGCTTTTCTATCTCTTGCATAATTCAACAAAAGAAGTATAGATTTCTGAAAAAAATCTTCTTACTGGAGTACCAGGTCTTTAAGATGTGCAGCCATGTACATGCATATGACTTCCCGCTCCTAACCGGAAGACTCGCAAGTCGGTATACTCCTGCTCCACCATCCTCCAATACTTGTTGCATGTTTTAAAGGCTTTTTAATTTCTTTTCAATTAGGGTGCCTCATTAGATTTCCTAAAAAGGCTCTAAGGAATGGTGGAATCATAGGAGTGCTTGCTGAGTCCTTGAACTGAAACAAGTAGACAATGTATCTGAAAACCTGTGATGGCTGCTTAAGATAATAGTATTCAAAACATTTCCTCTTCAATTTCCAGGTGACAGCTCACATAAACATTCTTTATTTATCTCCAGAGACTTCAAGCAACAGTGACTGCAGGGCTGTGCTGCCAAACACATTAGTACTGTCTCCTCTGTGAGTGGGTCCTACTGGGTCAGAAGACGCTGATGAACTGCCAAGTATGCATTTGTTAGAGGCCAGAGGTAAAGACATTTTTTAACAAGGCCACTGACGTAGCCTGAGCCCTGGAGAAATGTGTTGTTGTGATTGATGGGGGATCTACCTTATCAGTTTTGTATCAGGTTGTACAGCCCACCATGCAGTGAGCAGTATTTGTGTGGAGAAGGCTGTTTTTCTGGACCTATCAGCCAACCATACAGAAGAGCGAGCACTGGAGAGATCTAGCCTTACTAACACATGCCAAAAAAATTCCTCATGATGTTTAATTGTGCTTGTCTTGGCTTTACAGTCAGAAAGTAAGCATGAATAAAAACATAAAGCCTTACTCCTCTGTCCAAACTGAGACAAAAGGCATGAAGAAAACAAACTGTATAAAGGCTGTAAAGTCATACTCATATCCAAAAGGTTTTAAAAAAATCCTAAAACTCTAAAAAATTGCATTCCTTTTTCTCCCCTCTTGCTGACTAAAACGAGGACTGTTCATACTCCATCAAGTTCTAACATACACTAAGGCCTTCCTCTTACTTCTGTGTGAAATAGAATGCTTTCTTGAAAGCTGTAAATAACACAGGGATCAGGTACAGGCTGGCTAGAGAAGGAAGAAGTGTAAGAGACCATCAGACTCTCCATTAGCGCTGCCTGCTACAGTGAGTGCTCTCTGGCACTCCATGTAACGCTGTCCTGGTCACACAGTACCTTCAGTCAGATCTGAACTGTATCATCCCTGACTGAGAGTGATGAAATATAGTGCTTCAGTTATAGAAATATGCATTTCAATTCACTTTTGTAATATTTGTTGAAATGGGTACTCTCTACCATTCAGAGCAATGAGAGCTACTCATCATGGGTCCTCAGTAGCACATCAGTAAGAACACTTCTTACCTGTGACCCCTTCTTGCTACCTGGCAGATTAATTATAAGAGTTTTCCCTCTGATTCCACAAACAGGTCTGAAAAGAAAGAAACCCAGAGTGAAATCCTTGTATGCAACCTTCTCCGCTGTAGAAATAAGAACAGAGCATTTAGGATAAATTCTATTATTTACCAGAATTTGTAAATTCAATTTCCAACATCTAGAAATATTTGCTGATCATGTTCTCATAAAACAGCTCAGGAGAAGCTGAGCTGAAAAAGCATCAAACAAGGCTGACAGATTCTAACATTTAATTGACAGTACAAACACTGACTAGATTTCCATCTCTTTTAGATGTATTTGTTCCCTTCACTCTATTGTTTACTCGTATCCAATACATTCTTTGATAAGGGTGCCTATTTGCTCATACACATGGTTCCTTTGTAACACAATTGATAGTGGCAAAACTATTTCCCTTGCCAGGTAAAAACACTAAGTCATGCTGGTTGCATTAATTCAAATGTGTCTTATTTTTTTATAAAATATGCAATATAAGAAAAGCACAGAGGGAAGCAATTCTCAAGTGAAAATTGCACTTATGTAATTAATATGTAATTTTTCCCATCAGTCTTTCCTCCCCCCTCAAAAAAAGAGACAAAAACAGCTATCAGAGATGAAAGATTTTATTTTATTTTATGTCTTTAGGAAATTCTTTTGGTGTTGATGCAGGGCTGAACTTAAAACACCCAAGTGCTGAATGCTTTCTGCTGTTCAGAGTTTGCCTCTTCCTCCTTTTAGCTAAATATTTTTTTTAAAAAAAACAAGTACTGGATTTTGTCTTGAGTTTGTAAAGAGTGCTTCCTGTTTTCTCCACTGTTCATGAAACCAATGGTGAAAAATCCAGGGCTTGGATATAACGAGAAGAAAAAAATAAAGGACAAAAACCAAACCACAAAGATACAGAGGCTACAGTTGAGATAAATTGCATAACAATCTCTTTAACAAACACACACATGAGCCATAAGTGAAAACACAATAGAAAAGAAAATAATTTCTTGATAGGTCATTACCAAAAATTTTGAGCCAAAGGACACAGTTTGTGGGGTAGCCAACATCCCTCGATTTCTTCTTATAGAAACAATTCTTAGTGATTAATGTTATTTATTGGTAGCATGGCATTTTCTAGCAGGGTGGCAAGTATTCCAGTGACAGCTGTCATAATGCTCACAATGAAATAGCACAGAGACTATTTTTGTGCCACAAAATGACCTTTTGATATCACAGTCAAGCCAGCCTGAAGAAAAGTCTTATTTTCAGCTGGCAGTTTGAATATTGCCTGACTCTAGCCTCTGGTTTCCCATACTCACTTCTTGCACACTATATACCCTCAGTCAAGGTATTTGTTGTTCTAGGCAGTTGAAGAATGTGCTACTGCAATACAAAGATGAAGCACCTGAGTTAAAGAAATGTGCTCATTCACTCTTGTTGCAGGAGCCAAATCTGCAAACTTGATCCAGAAAAAGCCATATGTGGGATACAGTTTGTGACAGATTCAAAATAAAGAAATAGGAATTATCCACAGAGGAATTAAAAAGAGGTGGAATTGTTTGGCAGATAGCTCCTTTAATAATCTTCTTGGCTCTTTGATTCTGCTTTAAATAGCTTCAAACATTATAAGCTAAATGGCCTGTACAACCAACCAATAATAAAAAAGGACTAAACCAGCAGCCATTCTCCTCAAAGATGCAAGTTTTGGCTGCCAATAATCACATCCAGTGGCTGAAGACAGAAATCGAGCTGCCAGAAATTTCTCAAGAGCATGCAAAAGTAAGAAAAAGTACCCAAGAACTGAATGGCTTGCAAAAAAATAGTGTGTGTGCTCACCACATAAAAGCACACAAAATATGCATGTTTTCTGGTTAATTTGAGACATAAATTAATGATATTCCTCCAAATGTAGAACAGTTCAGGGTGATCCTGTGGGTCTCATGTTATCCTCAGCCTTGTGATGCAGCGGACAGAAATTTTAAGAAAAAACAAAGCCGCCTGAGAAAGAAGAATACAAATACAAGTAAGGGAGTGGAAGGAAAAACAGGGGTGGGAGAAAGAAAAAAAAAATGGGTGTGGGAGGAAAGAAATAGATGTCTGATTCAGAAGTTGTAATGGAGAACATGATCTCTTTGGGAAAAAAAACATGATCTCCTTGGGGAGAAATTATGCCAGTAAAAGCAGAATAGATGGGCATGGAGGCAGAGTGCTTTAAAAAACCTCAATAAAGACTGGCATGGCATGGGTAGTTGACAGGTGAAGGGAGAGGGAACAGGTAATTCTGGGACAAGGACAGTTTTGGAAGCTCACAGGGAAGAAAAGGAAACGCTTTCAGGAAAGACTCTGTGATGCTCTTAAGATACTCCCTGCTGGACCTTGGGACTGAATCTGAACTATGAGAGTCTCGCTGCCCCTCATTTGGTGTACATATCTGTGACTCCAGTCTACAAAAGAACTCACCACTTCCTAATGCCGGCCCATAGTCAGGGAAAGAGTCTATAACTTCTAAGAATGTTTAAAAGTTCATGTGATAAAATTCAACACAATTGACCTAACATTTCCAAACCTGCAGGTGACTCATAGAAGTGTCAGCTTAATACTGCATAACGGAACCTTTGCTTTTGTTTTTGAAAAGTCAAAGAAATTACATGCAAAATTATGCATCAGAACTTTATTTCAAAATGAAATCAATGAGAAATATGCTTAGGAAAATTATATTTCATGTTAAATACTTTGAAAAATTCAGATCTACATTTCTGTGTACCTATAAATTAGTGTATGTTTTTGACCTCTCAATGTGTGCCTTCATTCTCATTGTAAGGGGGGGAATTATAAAACCATTTCAATTTGCAGAATTTTATATGAAAATATATTAACAATTTATGTCTTAGAATAACAAATGATGCGAGAAAAATCCCAGAGGAGTGAGTCTGCATTCAAAGAAGATTCTGAATAGAGCACCAGAAGTGATATAGGACAACCAAACCGAAGAAAAGTAAATGTCCTTCCTTCACCTTAAGCACTTGCAGAGGAATTCTACAAAAAAAGTAACCATAACATACATGTGCTTCATGCAGAACTGAGATTGCACAAGAAACCATAATGTCGTAATTTTGTAATTTTTATGTACGATCTGACTTTATGATCTGAACAGCGTTATAAAAATCATGGCGTTTTGCACACTGACTGCTTTTAGGCCCGAAGTAAAAATTTTCACTGGGAAATTTTTTAAGGTCTAACATGTTTGCATGCAGTATCTTTGTAATGGTATCTCCCCCTACTGTTGACAATTACTATTAAATGTGACTGTAGTTTAAGGGACATTTTCTTTCTATGTGGACGGAAGGTTCAGGCTGCAATCCGTTTTGGTTCCACTACCATTACAACATCCTTCCACCCATCCTCATCACACCACACCCTAAATCAAACTATGTAGTGTCATCTAAATGGCTATCCTTTTCTTGATCAGAAATGGAACAGCTACATTAACCTTTCCTCTCCTTGTGGTATCATTCTGTTATCCCTTCCCTTCAGATAAACACAAGCTATGACATAAAAACAATATCAGATTAAAAAAAATGAAAATACTTGCTAATTTGGACAGAATCTGAAGGTGTTAACTTGGTAATGTTGCCCTTTCAGATATGTGATGCATTTTATGAAAAGTTTTAAAACACCTTGTCAAATCACTTAAACCTCTTACCTAATTGTCCTTTAAAAACAGAAGTATCAATACGAAGTTGCAGATCTGAAAGTTCCTTATTTCTTCTATCATAGAATCACAGAATCATTTAGGTTGGAAAATACCTTTAAGATCATCGAGTCCAATCATAAACCCAGCACTGCCCAGTCCACCACTAAACCACATACGCTAAACACCACATCTACATGTCTTTTAAGTACCTCCAGGGATGGTGACTCAACCACCTCCCTGGGCAGCCTGTTCCAATGCTTGACAATTGCTTCCTTTCAGTGAAGATATTTTTCCTAACAGCCAATCTAAACCTCCCCTGGCACAACTTGAGGCCATTTTCTCTTGTTATCTGGGAGAACAGACTGACACCCCCTCGCTACACCCTCCTTTCAGGTATCTGTAGAGAGCAATAAGGTCCCCTTTGAATCTCCTTTTCTCTGGACTAAACCACCCTGGTTCCCTCAGCAGCTCCTCGTAAGACTTGTGCTCCAGACCCTTCACCAGCTCCGCTGCCCTTCTCTGGACACGCTCCAGCACCTCGATGTCCCTCTTGAAGCGAGGGGCCCAAAACTCAACACAGGATTCGAGACGCGGCCTCACCAGCATGATTATTTTCTTGTTATACCCGCATTAAATAAAAGACCTGTAACAGCCATTGTTTCTTAAGTTACCTTGAAATAATGTGCAAGCACAAACTAACTTCTGGAAGGTATTGATATTACTAAGTCTATCGTAGGTAAAATGAGGTAAAATTGAAGGAACAAAATAAAGATCAGCTCCAGGAAAAAATACGGGATAACAAGAGATGTCACTGATAAAAAGAGAAACAACGGGCAGAAAATGTTACTAATTATTCAGTAGGAAATACCAAACTCTAGAAGTTAAAGTACTATATCTGAAACTATGGGTTAAAATGCCATTTAACTTATTTAGACAGCTTCTGCTGAAACTGGAATAAAAGCAATATCAAAACATTTGTACTTATCAAAGATTATTTTTTTTAGCTAAACAAGGCATTTTAGTACTTGGTGAACAACATATAGAAGAATTCTTCATACACCACCAAAATGCCACAGCTCTAGGATAAAAAGACAGTTAACAGCATACATCAATATCACTAATAACCTGGCACAGAAAATACAGGTGGGTACAATGTCTAATGGAGACAACAAAGGGAATTAAATGAAAGAATGTAATTACCATTCCTGGAATTTGGCCACATCTCTGAAGATAACACTTCTAGCCTTGTAACAATGGCAAACTTCAGTTATTTGGGTACAGTCATTTCATGACAATGTGTATTTCTAAAGAAATAGTTCACTTCATATTATGAAGGAAATAGTCTTACCTAGAGAGCATGCCCAGAGGAGTAACATTAAGTGATCCCATCAGCATTGCCAGGGCCATCCCTGGGGCTTCTCGCTCTATTACTTCTTTAGTGGCCTGCAATCAAAGATTAAATAGCAAAGTGAGTGAAGAAGTGCAAGGACAAGAAAAGTATGAAACCAGCTAAAATTTGGGTAAGAGTATCTCCTTTTTCTGTTTCTGCCAAGAGACGTCGTTGCTACATTCTCAACACTGAAATATGTTAAAGAAATTTATCTCGGTTGTATAAATTAGGGAAAGACAAGGGGTTGGGAAGAAGTGTTAGCTGTACTGTAAAGACCCCTATAGAAAATGTTACAATTCAGGACTCTATGTATAGGAAATGTTAACCAACATCACATAAGTAACAACAACTCCCTCTAACAGAAAGGAAAAAAATGTTTGGGAATAAGCAAAGAAAGACCAAATGTAACTGACTTCTCTTCCTCATCAACCTCATATGCATTTTCCTGTTGAGATTTTCCCAGGCATGAGAAGGGTGAATCAGTCTGTGCAGAATACAGAAAACAAAATTTGCAAAGGGAAGCCCATGTAGCAGGCAGGCAGGAAAGTAGTACAATGGTAATGACAATGGCCAGAGGCTGAGGCCTTCCCTTTTGATCATGTCAGCAAAACAGCAGTTCCAAACAGGCTGGTGGCTTTTATTCACAAGCGGTCCATATGCAGTGGGCATCGAGAAGCCTGGAAGCAGAGTCTGAAAGTTCTTGTCTTTTTAGTCCTTTTTCCACACAGGGAATGAGATGGAAAATTATTTTTCTGGGACGTGCACAACCTTTTGTCCTTACTTCCTAACACAAATTTTCTCGAACACAATCCATCCAGTCTCCCAACCTCTAACTTTATTAGGACATAACACCTCAAAGGCAGGTTATAGCCCTACCCTCCCTTCATTTCCCTCACAGCAGTTGCTTTCCAGTGAATCATCTTGTTTCATGTTCTGAAACAAGATTCTAAGTTATTTGGCACAACTAAAATGTTAGTAATGCTCATAAAACTGTGAAATTCATTGTAAAACATCCAGCCAAAGTACAATGCTTTGATGGTACAGCTATCAAAATAGTAATAGAGAAGCACATCTTAAATATACACACACTCTGAATAACCTAAATTTTCTTGACAGTTTGAGATAGCAAAAGAATAAAACGGAAGAAAACCAGACAAATTATTTTGTGGGAAAGATTAAAATATAAATCATATCCTTGTACTTTTGCAAGTTCCTAGTTTACAAATAGGAAAACAGAGAAGAAAAATGACAGAATTAATCCAATGGCATCCCTATAAGAAGGATCCAGGAGTCCTATACTAGCTATACAGCTAAAATGCTTACAGGAAGCAATAAACAGAACGGAAAAAAAATATCTCTGAACAGCACAGATATTCAAGTGCCCATATTCTCAAACACTGTCACAAACACTTAGCATGTTTTAAGGGAATATGTTAGTATCAGATGACATCAGACACAGCTACCAAGTAAACCTTCAGATCTTTGATTAACAAGCAAACTTGGTATGTGCTCAGCTGTGGGAAGCAGGAACTTTGGTTTATATAAAACCAAGCAACTTTAATTTCATAGCTGACACCATAGTCTCTTTTATTTCAAGCATAGTGTCTATGCTTGAAATCTATCTGCCATCCTCTACTCAGAAACAGAAAAGACATATACATACAACCCAGTGACTGTATTTCTACACAGGGGAAATGAGAAGAACCAGGTTAGGAATGATTAGACAAAACTAAAACCTCTCCACTGAGGGAGATTGCCTAAAGATATCTGCTGAGGTATTAAATTACCAATCACATTAAAAATTCTTAAGACTATACACAGACCTGATGATTTTTTACAGTGTAGAAGAAAAAGGCATTGCAATAGTAAAGGGACACTTTGCTGACAATGAAAAAGTTGGTGAAATGTGGAATTCCCTGTGTGTGCATACATAGTAAGTCTGTATCTATGCCTTTTATTTTCAGCTAATACCATGCTTCAAAGCTATTCAAAACTGGTTTTAAATATAAAGTGCATTTTGAGATTTCTTTTTTGCCCTTGAGCACAGTGACACTTTGAAGATATCTTAAGTAAAAATTCTCAACAGGCTTCAAAGGTAGTACAAGATGCAAGAGAGTTCCATAAACAACAGTCCTGCAGCTCAGGGAGTCCTGCAATGAAATTCAAGTCCATTCTCCAACTTCACAAGAAAAATGACCTTCACAAAATATCACTGCTAACAGGCAATGTGATTATTAAAAATGTATAGACTAAGCAACAAAATCTGAAAGGGCAGAAAGTCCACACAGCAGTAGATCCCTCAACAAAAGTTTCTAAAAATACTTGTTTCAAAATACATATGCTTATTATTTATTACTGCAGGCAGACTTCTAGAAACAGGGGAATGCTTCCTGTTTTCATATTTGCAGCTTGACTGGGTGGATGTAACCAAAAAAGGCTGCTGCTAAGTAAATGACTTTTACAATGACATCTGCTCTTGAAATCAGCCACTGGAAAGTCCACTCTTGGGATGTCCTCACATAACATGACTTAAAATGTGCAGTGTGCAGGAACTGAAATCACCATCACACTAGGAAGCAGCTCTTCATTAGTTATACATAGATGAATGAAATCAGCAGTGCCACAGTGATGTGCAGACACTTTGTGTCTACCTGTAACAACTCCTCTTTGTTTCAGCTAACAATGTACTAAAGTGCTGGTGGCCAGGTTTTCTAATACTTCTTTCTGGTTTGAAGGAAGAGTGGAAGAAAATGTCAAAACTAGATTTTCATCTGTGCCCAGTTCAGGAGTTACTTGTCTGGTACCAACACCTACCTGCATGCATAATGTTAAAAGAATTAGTGACTCAGCACCTTCACACTTTACTAGTATTCTAGCAAGACTGAATCAATTTGTTAAACTTCATTTCATGGGTGATTTTTTTCTTGGTAGTCTCACCATCAGCCAGCTTTTGCCTGCTGCAGGGGGCCATAGTGTTGGCACACAATGAATCACAGATCAAGGCTCTTGCCCCTGGCTTTCTTAGAACAATGACGACACTATTACATGGGCAGAAGCAGGGAAAAATGACGAGGAGATTTCATTCACAGCTGTCACACTGATGCCTTCATCAGTACTGGAGCCATACACTGATTTCTCAAACCTGAAGCTGATGATTATACAAAAAGCAGGTGGACAATACCAGAGTAAATTTGTGTAAAATACTAAAATGACAGCAACAGAAGTATCCTCAGTTTCTTCCGTGTAAGGTGGTAGTGCAAAGAAGTCAGACAGACACAAGATGGAGGTGGAAGAGAGGGGTTCCACACACGTTTAAGCACTTGAAGGTAAAAGCAAAAAATCAGGAGAGAGACAGAAATGCAGAAAGGCCAGTTTGGAGGCTGCAAAGAAAGGAGAGGTTTGTAGTTTAGGCAGGAGAGGGGAATGTGAGAAGAAGGAAGCGTAAGAGGAAAGTCAGAATTGCAGAGAGGCAGTCCAAGCAGCAGGATTGTCAGAAGGGCAGGAATGAGAGTAGAGCGAGGGAATGGAGTGGGATGGGGAAAGGACTGCACAAGGTGGCTTGGCCAGACAATACATGAGGGAAACGCAGAAGCAAAAAGGAAGACAGCACACGATAGAAGTGCCATGCTCTGGGGGAACCAGAGAGAGACAATGGGAATGAAATAAAACAGTAGTTTCTACTCCAGAGAGGAGAAGCACAGACTAACAATTAAATAAATATTTCGCAAACTATTCAAGACTTACTAACAATGTCTATGAGAGCAGTTCTTTTTATATTTCATTGCTATATGAATAAATGCGATTTATTTTAAAACACATTTTCGATTGTTTTCAAAGTGCCTTTTTATTGTAGTTAGGGCATTATGTTCCCAAACCAACTGATATATTTTTAGATCTTTGACGTAGTTGTAGTTGCTTAACAGATGGCTCACTGCCAAATGGTTTCACCGAATTCTCTGCTGCTTCACTGCCTTTCTTTGCCTCCATTTAAATAAAGTTAGTTCAGTTCCTAACCTGTGGAAGTCCTCCCAGGCAGCTTCTGGAAGACATACCCACTGCAGACTGATTTAATTAGAAGACCTAGGACTACTCTTCCTGAAATGTTCAGAAACTCCTTATCTTTGTGTTTCAGGTATTAAGCATAACAGAGTTTGACCTTAACAGTAAGTAATGATCTGAGACATATCATATAATCTTCAGCAGTTTTGGGACAGTAATGTAGTTTTATCTCTTCAACTAAAATGCAAATACGAGACTAAGAAGTCATAATAAATTCAATTAAGATGACCGAGATTGTCTTTGTTGAAAATACTATTTCTGTTGAAAAAGTTTAAATCTATGACTCTGCATATCATAAAGCTATTTATGCAAATTAATGGTCAAATTAGCAGATAATTTATATTTAACAGACTACAGAATTAGCATAGATGACATTTTATTACCTATTTGAGCTTTCCATTGAAAGCGGATGTCTTGGAAGGGCCTAACCAAAGAAATACCTATATGCCCTCTGCAACAGAGCTCACAGACCACAGTCAAACCTGAGAAGACTGGAGAAAGAACTATGGAGACAGATCAGTCAAATATGCAACAAAAACATCAGTCACATCTGTCAACCAGTTGTGTAAGAAGTGTATGCTTTAGGAACAAAAATCGCATCTCTCAGCTCAGAGATGAGATATCTTCAAGTTATTCAGTACACCTCTGCTGGAGAGAATACGTGTACCCGTAATTCCTATTCACAAGTCAGCTATTTCAGCTTATTGTCTACTTCCATACTCTTTATTTTGCAGGGAAGAAAACAGAGCTTACATGGAGCTAGACTGATTAGAACTTCTTGCCTAAAAATCACTTCTCTGCTTCTTCTCTTAGTACAGTAAGAAATACAGGTTGCAGAAATAGAGGTGTCAGGCACACATAGACACATACTGAGAGCTCTTCCAGGCTTTTGCAGATTGTTTTACATAAAATAAAAAAACCTCATATCTAAACATATTAGGGTGGCTTACTCTATCGCCTTTTGCTCTTGGCAATGGTCAGCTTGGTACATATTCCTCCAATAACTGATCCGATTACATGTTCTGTTTCCTTTTCTTCTCCCAGCTCAAATCTAACAGCCAAAAGTGGATTAAACCCCGACTAATGTAACCAACTAAAAATGAATGCTACAAGCTGATGTATCTGCATGCACCAATAACACAATTTCACTGACAATAACTGCAGAATGAGAATGCTCATTTGAAGTTTGCTTGCACTCAGTGTATTTGCAGTGACTCTGGCTGTCAGTGTCAGCACGATCCCAAATGTGACAGAATTATCCTACAGAATTTATCTTGAGGAGAAGCAAAAGTGTCACAGCAATAATAGCTGTTAGATTAGATTAAATACAGACTTTATTTTCTCAGCTTCTCCCCATATCCATGATTCCTTCTGCCCGTACCTTGCATCCTCCAAACTCCCTCACTCTCTTCACTGGGATCCATCGTGCCATTTAGTGAAACTTAACGCCTATGGCATGAAGAGACTCCAATGCCAGAAGCTAATTCCATGTCCTTCTTGTTTATAAACCGAATCTGCAAACAATTCTGTCAGCACAATTCCACTGTGTATATGACCATAAAAAGCAACTGGCTGGCAGAGGTACCTCTGACAATACTCAGTGACTTATGGATGACCAAGACATAAATATATTTAATTTTTAATAGTTGGACCCCAATGATAGTTATTTTTGTAAACAAAGAATTTCCTAAGTGTATATTTGTTAATAAAAATTCTGTTATTTATTGTAACTTTCCTTAGAACAACTTTTCTTTAATTGAAATCAAACGATAATCAAAAGATTTACTTCATAACACCCAGTTTCATTTTTACTTACAGATTGCAAAATATTTTGTGGAAGATGCTTCACACTTTCATACACAATAAAGAAGCTGAAAATGTAACTTAATATACCAGAGGAAGCAACATTGTGGAATCTGTAACTTGTTCCTGCACGTCTGTAGGTCTGTATCTGAGTTTTGAGCTAAATCTGATTACATTTTGCATAAGCTCCACAGATCAGTGACTGGACTGCCTCATTTGCATAATAGACATTTTAATGAAATTGGTGCAGCTGGCAACAAAACCATGTACATCTTCTAAATACCACTTCTAATATACATTGTGTTAATAATAATTTTTTTAATCCTCATTTCTATTAAGATAGTAAATGTTTACAAAATATTTATGCCTTACAAGCTTATCTTAATTTTATGGTACTGCCCACCCCATACCTTGTCATAAAACCAATAGAACCATCATGTTTAAAAACAGCTAATCAAACATACAAAACACTTACTAAATGCTTTTCTGCACTGTGAGGAATGTGTTTAGGCTCTATGATGTATGCAGCTCACCAGATGCAGTATGTTACAGCTCTATAATGGTATGTGTGAAGCCAGTTGCAAAAGGTAGAGTATTTGCAAAGGTGGACAGGTTAGGAGGATTAGCTTGTTAAAACAACAGCTGGAAACAAGCCACTGCACTTGCTTACAAAGAAGGGTCAGGTGCCTACTTCCTTCTCCAGCCCCCCTGCTCACTTGCAAACAGCAGCACTTCCCATTTGAATCCACTTCACGTAAGAATGAATCCCTTGCTTTTCAACAGAAGTAGTATAGCTGAAGACTTGCTGGTAAAGGTAGTGAGACCACTCTGCTATTACAAAAGCACTGTTAAAATTTTATCTAATAATCATTATTGTTCTTTGAAGTTTTCCGTCAGCTACTTCAAGTTGTTCTGTATTCAGTGTAAAATGTATAACGCAATCCAGCACAACTTGTGCAAAGTTTTTTAAAAACTGAAGTGGAACAAAATCTGTTAAGTGAAAAATTTTCTTCTCTGCAAATCACAGAATCATACAGAAGAAATGTGAGAAGTGAGTATCAATAAGAATATCTACAATATCTTAATAAAAGTATAAATAATAATTCTACAATTAATGTAACTGACAATGTAATAAGCTTTAGCTAACTATATAATAACTAGGGAGCACTGTCTCATTAAAAAAATAACCTTGTACACTGCTTCTGGTCATGCATACTATCTTCTAAACTATGTACCTATACCAAAGGAGAGTCAGGGTACAGTCAGTTTAATTTCATACAAAACTCGTGCCAAATTGTGTTCTTTGGAGTGTGTGTGTGTCAAGTACATTAATTAATGAGGTCTAGAAATACGTAATGGAAACAAACTTGTCACTTTTGCTTAGTTGTGATATTAGTACCTCGGGAAGAGAAAAGAGACTATTCCTCGGAGATCCTCATCAGTACACCTAAAGAATGAGGCCTCCAGGTAGAAATGTACGCTGCTTTCACTTAAGAACTTGCCCAGTTTCTTGGGCAGTGAAAGAACCACAAATTTTTACTTGCAATTTCACTTCTCTAAATAAATAATTTTACAATGTTTTAGCTCCAACACATTTGGTAGTTGGACTGAGATGTGGAACTCTTTTCTTTTGAGAATGTTGTCTGTTGTTTCCTCTCATTTGCTACCTTCTGCCAAAAGCAAACATTGTATATGAAATATTTGTACTCTGAAACTTCAGTCAGTTTTACCAGCCACGGGTAATGTAGCTCTTCCAAACAATTTCAGAACTCAAATCATCAATGTTGAAGATTAAAATAAAAAACCTTCCTAAAATACACCTTCTGCACTACAAAGGATGGACTACTGAGTGATAATTTTTCAAGTATATGCCACGGCAATAGAACAATTACAAAAAAGTAACTTTAACTTCTCTTAAGATTCCCTAAACAGTATCTTTACTCCCCAAGTAAATGATAAAGCATCTCTAATAACAGGTTTAAAGTACTCCTTGCCATAACCTAAAAACTCATAGAAAGGATTCTTTTGTGAGACCCAGTGATGCAAATCATGTGTTCAGAGTCTGAATAGTTTTCAATTTAGGCACACGCAAATTATGCGTTCATTGGAACTGAACAACTGAACAGATTTTGAAAAATAAAGTGACTTGCTGTGCATTCTGTCAAACCATTTCCTATACAGGATTATTTAACTCCCGGCACAAAGAATATTGCTTTCCCAATTGGAAACAATTGGATGAAAAGGTTTCTCAAAGAGCAGACTTAAAGTACTTTGTTGAGACTGCTGCAGCACAGAGCACTGAAACGGAAGATAGATGAATTTCTAATCTACACTGAATGAGGAATATTAAATATATCAAGTTTATGTTTTCCTCTGGGATTTGACTACTATTTAATTAATGGTTTACAACACTTAATAACAGTTAACAAGATAACAAAATCCAGTATGAAATATTTATCTTTTATTTCACTGTTCCTAAGATCTTTTTGTATACAGTTTTGTATCCAAAACACCAGTTTCTTCCAGTTTTAGAAAACATTACAGTATCCTTCATGCACCAGCTAAAACCAGTTCAATCATTTATTGACACTACTCAGCTGTGACAGAGTAATGCTTTCACATTAATGCCATTTTGCATTGTTCAGACAAACTGTCAGTTTATGTCCTAACTACCTAACTCTTTACTTCAAAACTCTGACGTTCTAAAATGTAGGCATCTTTTCACTAATAATAGATACAGCAACATAGGTATATAAGCACTTCTTAGATACACTTCTGATGTGCTTGAAGCACCAGACCATGTTGTGCAGAAAAATCTTTCTGCTTTCTAATAAAAATCACTGTGTCCAAACCTTTTCAGCAGACTGATTTTTATACTAGCAGCGGATCACTGAGAAAAGTGGTAGCTTTAACAACTGGTAAGGCAGAGGAATTTCTTAGAAAGGCACAGGAAAAAAGTTAGTTTGCTCTGTGTACTTAAAACGTACACAGGACTGAACTGCAAAAAATGCTAAGCAGCTCGCTATCACAGCAATGCATTCACACTCAAGAGAACAGCAACTACAAACACCATAGCTCTAAGCAGATTAACTTAAAGTAGAAAATCAGATGGCAATATTTCTATATAATGTATATGGATGATGGAAGACAGTAATTCAGAGTAACACAGAAATCATATGCATCTAAGGTAAGCTGCCCAATACCATATGTCTGATTAAATGAATGAAATAAAACCCCCCTCTTTTACAAAAAAGTTAGCAAGGAAAAGAAACAAAGACAGAAAATATTTCTAGGGAAAATATTAAGTTGTCTTAACAATGTGAAAGCTATTAATTCAGAAAACCCCACAAGTTCCAGCTAGGTTAGTAAATCATCTTTGTTACGCTTAAAAAAGTTGAAAGAAAACTACTGTTACACACTCCCTCTTGCCTGCTAAGAGTGATGATGAGTTAATAGCAGCTTCTGAGTAAGATGCTGCAGGAAACAAAATCCCTAGGAGACAGAGACATCTAAAAACTTTTTGCCCTTCTCTGTTCTTATTCCAGGAAACACCAATGCTGAACAGCAGAAATCAGTAGAACTTGCACGAACTGCAGGAGAGTTTGAGAGAGATTGTAGTTTTAGGCCTTGCTGTTCATGGGGTAATTCTGTACACCACTGCACACATCAGCACTATTTGGTTCAGAAGGAAGAACTGGTCAGCTTGTAGAAAGAAGCAGGAATAACTCAATCAATTTTCACTCTTGAAAAGGGAGCTGTAGCCCAAAAACTCAGACAAAAAATATGATATGGTGCAATGTGCAGGCTTCATTCAGCTTCGAAATCCACAAAATCCACCACCTGAGTGAGGTACTTGACTGCAACAGTACACAATATAAAGCTTGTTTCATAAACACTACAGTCTATCTGCAAATTATTAAAATAAAAAACCTAATTAAGGTATACAAATATTTCCTGAAACAAAATAGTGAGGGTGGAAAAGACTATTTAGTCTTTAGACTGTTTAGACTATGATGACCTATGAGAGCAGTAACGCACTGATGAAACAAAAGTTTAGGTGCAGTTTCAGCTAAAATTCCTGATCCACGAAATCTGACTTTTTCAAACTCCCGCGTGAAGTGAAAGAAGCTCCAGCAAATTCAAAATCTAAAACCTGGTTGGACAGAACAACAGAAAAAGGTATGGGGTGGAAAAATTCTGCAACAGTCATTGAAGAATGGATGACTGGGTCTTCTTCCATGTACAAACTCGGTGACGGCATCAGTTTAATTTACTAAGGAAATTCACTAACTTTAAGCCATGGATATTACCTTAGCAAGGAATCAGTTAAAACTGCATTATAACCATGTTAACACCTTTTCCTAGCCTGTACTCTAAAGGACATTTTAAGAAAAGGGAACCCAGAGGATGGAGTGTTTAAATCTTCCCAAATATATGCATCAAAGAAAAAAATCATAGGTTACAAATTGCGATGCTCAGAAGTAATCAACATAAAACCAGTATTGTCTTGCTTCTTACATCTGCTTGGTGTATCCATCTCCTCATTCTTCCAACAAAAGCTATTTACCCACTAAGTAAAGAGGTAACAGTAGAGAGGCACTGGAACTTACTCGGTATCAATACACCTTCTGCAAATCATTACATGAGTTGTGACAGCAAAAGCCTTTACTGCTGTTGTCAATGCATGAACCTAAACACATACGTTTTTTTAGAACAACATGTATCATCTAGAGGCATTTTTGTCTAAATTAACCACGTAATTTTTTCAAACTGGATCCAGAAGCAACATAGAGACATAATAAAATCTGAATTCCAAGCAGATAGGAGTCAGTCAAGACACATTATTCTCAAAAGTATGGAAAACTTCAACTGAAACTGAAAGCAGTAATTAAAGGGATCTGGGCAGTGGAACGCTTTCTGGAAATCCCAAGGGTAGCAAAATAATTATATAGCTGTCTGTCTTTTTGAGAGCAAAAGACCTGCATTAGTTAGGAATTTGTTTTCTTTTCAGAAACAACTGAAGAAATTAGCTGCTTGGATGGTACAATGCTGACTACCATCAGAAAGGATACCTTTAGAAAACAGAGAGGAATAAAGAAAGCAAACGGTAAAAAATGTTAATGAAATTTAAATACTGCATTGAAGTGAGGATACATGAAAAACACTCTCCTCAAATAGTATGTAGGATTTAGACACAGTAGTTCAGGAAATGACTATGAGATATGTAACAAGTTTTTTTAATCAGAGATAATAGGGAAGGAAAAGAGTCTAACAAGAGGAAATAAAATTGAGATACAGTAAGGTTGATAACAGGAAATTTAGTTATCCTGGAAAGGGAAACCCTCTGAGCTAGAAAGACTTGTAACTCTTTATGACTGTTCCAGAAGCTAAGTTTTTGTTAAAAAGTACACAGGAGAGGCTAAAGTATACCTCAACAAAAACAAAACAAAACAAAGAATAAAACCCCCTAGAATAAAAGACAAAATAATGTTGTGCTGAATTGTTACAGTGATTTGACAGATATGATATTTCCAGGGCTTTGTATGCAAATTATTTCTTTAACCAAATTTTGACTCACTTGCAAGACAAAAATTACCAAGTGGTCTTTCAACTTAACATAGATTTTGGTTTTTAAGTGATGAAAATATTTGTAGCATAACTTGATCACTGCAGATGGAAAACTGATTTACCTGGATACTTTACAGAGAAGCTGCCTGAGACAGCACTGCATCAATTCTTCGGCAGGTGTAACTTTCAACCAAGAAAATTCCATACATTCAAGAAAAAGCACTGTTTATTTTCCTCTAGTTTCTGATGCTTTTCTGCACTTGAAGTTTATAAAACCTGAATATTACTTGAAAACTAGTCATTTTCCTGAGTTTTTTTTTTTTTTTTAAATATATTAAAAATAGCTAAAATGATACAAGGAAAAATGACTTATGGTTCTTGGGATAAGAAGTGAGTTGTAGCAGCATTCTGCAGCCCAGCAGTGCTATAGTGCTTAGGGGGCTTCCTCCTCCCGTCCAGCATCTGATGTTACTTCTCAAACAACAGTCTAGGCAAGCAGAAAAGTAACACTGGAAGTTAAAGCTTGGAGAAAGAGAATTGCCACTAGATCTGTTCTTGTCACCAGACCCCTCAACAGCATGAAGCTGGTGGGAGGTGAGAGACTGCCAGCCTACTGTCTTTAAGAGTTCGCAAAGTTGTGGAAAAAAAATATGCTTGGAGAAGCAAGGGAGGGTTGGAAAGGCTGAGAAGAGAGAGGACAGGAGAGCCTAGGAGGCTGTAATGGAGTAAAGGTGGACATTCATGTCCTCCAGTTCCTCAGAGCAGAATACAAGTTTATTGGATTTTTAAAGGTTAATGTGAAAACTGGGAGAAGGTTCCTAGTGGCTCTTACTTGGAACATTGCTGTATTGGGAGCCATCCTCCACAGGGGCAAGCTGGTGTTGGGAGCATGGGAGCGAGGTGCTCTCCCACAGCAGCTCTTGGATTCGACAGCTGGTCTCACACAGGTGAAAGAGGCTACTCAAGGGATGCTGCCCTGCCTGCACAGTTAGACATCATTTAGCATAATTAGGGTATTTCTGAAGATAGCAAAAGCAGGAATATTATATTTGGAGGGACTAAAAGCTAAAGTTAAAAGAATATTACATACAATTATTTTAAGTGTAGGAAGAATTCATTATGAAATTATGACAGGATTAATTATGACAGAATATTCTCTCCAGTTCCTAGTTGGTACTAAATTCAAAAGAGCAAATAAAACCACAAACACTAGAAACTTTGACAGGGCTAGGAAAAGAGAGGTCAAGTGAGCTGAATTAAAAGAAGAGGCAGGAAATCCTGCTTCTTACTCTAAACTGTGACAATGATTTATTCCCTTACCATGGACCTTACAGATGTAGTCGAGTCCTTGTTCTTAATCTGTGACAGAGTGACAAAAGTTTTCTGTAAACTGGCAACTGACCATTCTTCCAGTACAGAAAGAGGAGTAAGCAGCAACTAGGACACAATGCGGTTTGGTAATGCTACACTGATCCAATGACTTTTTTTACTTTAGCTGGAACCTTGTGTTTTAAATTAAGAGCTCTGTAAAATTTATTTAGCTCCTTTGATCCACAGTGTTTACTGAACATAGCTCTACATTCAAACCTTAATCTTTCCGAGCCTCAGCAACAGATCGTTTTTTTTCCCCTGTTATCACCTACCTTCCATGGATTCTGAGAATTACCATAGGTAATATTAGTGATGTGTTTTAGTACTTAATTACTACTAAATATAATACTGAATACAGTATTACTGAACAGTAATATACCTGTTGAATGAAGTGATGGAAGCAAAGACTAAATACAACTCAGCTGTTTATTTTTATTGGTAAGGAGGGAAAGGGTTTTGAGCAGTTGTATGAAAAAGCTGGATGCTGGTACTGAGATCAGTTTTTGGCTGGTATGTTCAATTGAATCAGATCATGAAGGAGGCAGACAATATCTTTTCCTCATTCCTTACAATTCTTATTTTTTTCAGACTAGTGCATATTTAGAAATAAAATCTAGGCAGGTGGGCAGGACAATATGATAGAAATGCCAGGCATAGAAGCAAGTGAACAGGACAGCAAAAGAGCAAGTATCAGTGAGTAAGCAGACTCAAAGAGCAGCGAGGGGACACTATATTCAAGGATCAGGTGAAAAGGCAGGAGGAAAATGCCAGACATTCAGCAAGTCGATAAAGCAGTACCAAACAGTCAGCAGGTGTGCCAAGCAGCAATTCCGCAAAGTCAGCAGATGCACTCAGCAGGAAGATGATGCCAGGCAGTCGGAGCAGGAGACAGGGCAGTGGAAGGCACATGCCCATGTGCAATCAGATTGAAAGGACAATAAGGAGGCGATACATGCCGTTCAACAGATGGACAGGGCAATAGGTGGTCAGTGCCAAGCAATTAGCTGGTCAAGAGGTAATGCCAGACAGTCAGGCAAAGGGCCAAGATTTCAGGAGGACAATGCCACACAGCCAGCAGGTAGAGAGAATAAAAGAGAGTGGTGAATGCCAGGCAGTCCCCAGACAGTCAAGGCAGCAAAAGACCAAAGCCCAGGAATAATCAGACACGACTGTCAGCAAGGACAAAATATAAGCCTGCCAACCAATTGACAGGGCAGCAGGGTGGCAGTGCTTTTTCAGTGACTTAGGATACCACGAGTGAAACAGTCCCAAGAATCTAGATGCTCACCCTCTGGTAATATCATTAGATCAGAGTGAACCATGAAAATCCACAGGAGAATAGCACACAAATGGAAACAGCAGATGAGTCTGACCCTAGCACTTGGGGAGGCCATGGGACCTTCCTATAAAACAAAAATATGAGAATCCACAAGAAAACCAAACAAATGGGAAAAATGCATCTAAAAACTGTTTCTGATGATGATTAAAAAAGCAAAAAAATACTAGCAAAGAATTAGTTTGGAAATGATTGGGTGGGATTGAAGATGTTGCTTACCCCTCTCTGGAGCCCACATAATGGGAATGTTGGGAATTTCTGCAGCAGAAAAACAGAAGAGAAAAGGGATTTCTGACTCCCAGTTCAAGTAAAGCATGTCAATTTAGGACTGGGTAATCTCTTTGGGCAAAAAATAAGAATTCAGCTGAATCTTTGCCCATCCCCAGATACATGCCTTTATTGAGGTTTGCGAAAAATTTAAAGAAGCCCACATCACTTTCATCTCATGACATCCCACCCTTATTCCCCAAAACCACACTTACCTCTAGCACAAGGTGTATAAGAGGGGAAAGGGGATGGTCTTGTGAGCTCAATCCCATATCCACTGCAAAATAGCTTGTGAAGATGAACAGGAGTACCCATTAGCCAATGCCGGCCATTTGTGAGATAAACTGAAGTCATCATTAACTGTTACTCATCACTAGTGTATGTTGGTGTTTGAATTTGGCTTAGATACATCCACACTCTAATGAAGATAATTAGTCTTATGAGTCTTGTGGGGTAACCCTCTTCTATGGCAAGAGTTAAAAGTGCGAAACTTATCAAGACCTTTTTTTACCTTGAGTCTCCCGTTCTGTTTACCTTAAACACTCTGTTATTTAACATGGCTTTTAAAAACAAGTTAAACCATGTTTCAGAAATCTTAGCTGCTGTTTTGTTTCAAAACATGTAATGAACTCTGGAACATAGAAACTGAGAAAATCCCAGCAGTAATAGAATTCAGTAATTTAACTCATCTTTCATTTTAGTCATGAGTTTTTTTGAGTATCTTCCTAGTAACTAAGTCAACCAGCCATGAATCAAACTTCACTATTTCTGTCCTCTTAGAAGTCCATATTGTGAGTGTACTCATCTGCCTGCATAGTAACTTCTTATTAGTAATGCTGAAAACCTACATCTCACTTTGATAAGGCAATACTATGCAACAAGAAGGCAACTCTTCCCTCTCCTGCAAATTGTGGAGAACCTTAGACACAATAAAGGAATCATTAGTTCTGCTATGCACTGCTGAATTAGGATTTGGAAAGGTCACAGGGACAGAATCCATATGAACTGGCCATGTACTCATATATAATAAAGCTTTTAAGGAATACAGTAGTAATAGGCTACGCTGACAGAACATTATTTATACTGATCCTCTGGGTATCAGCCACTCATTCTCCTTATAGCTAAGCAAGGCACAGGCATAACAGAGGTTAATATAACTTTGAATGTAGAAATCAGGGTCACAGAACAGGAATTTCTTCCATACCCAAACTCTCCTGTATCAAATCCTACTATTAGGGCTTAGAAAAAAAAGACAAGGAATTTATGCAGAGGAGACCGAGATTTCCATCAGATGACTAATAACGGCATAAATGAGCCAGGAACAGCATATATTGGCGGAACCAGGGTAGTTATTAATACTACAGAGTACGAGGTACTTAGAGCATGCATTAGCAGTTTTATAAAATCCTGTATTTTGTGGTCAGCAGCAACTACAGTCAGCCACAACACATGAAAAACAGAATTGCTAGCACCTTCTCTCCAAAGGGAGAACTTTCAAGGCTCAATGAAAATGAACTTGACAAACTGATCTCAGCAAACCATACGAAGGTGTTTATTCGTGGAGAAAAAGATGCACTTTTAACATCTAGTGAAAATTTAAATGTCAGTAATAAATAATCCACAGTAGATTATGCACCTCACTATTAATTTGGGTATTCTCATTACAAAAGAATGAGGAAAAACAATATATGCATGAAGTGACAAGAAGCTAAAATACGTCTAAATTAAGGTTAAAAAGTAATACCTTCTTGTTCATAATTGGTAAGACTTTCATGTCTGAGTGTGACAACAGTAATTTTGGTTTTCTGTTCTGGTGCTTATACTGATTCAACATTTTGCTAAAGCTTCACTGCTCCATGTGGTAGCGATTACCAAGAGCAGGCAAAGGACTAGTTATAATCCTAAGAATAACTGCTGCAGCCAGCTGTTTTTCCAAGACTCTTCTCGTTTCTTTCCATTTAGTGGCTGGAAAAGCTCCTACATAGCAGGCAAGGAGCAAATAAGAAATTCTCTACTCTTTAATAAGTATTAGTTTTAACGATCAATTATTTTAATAGTGAGTCATTTTGCTGTTCTGGTGTGCTTATGTCAAAAGGACTAATCCACTCAATTTTTGATACATCTTAAATCCAAACTAGTATTTTCCCTCTGGTTATCATTTCTTTAAGCTGCCTTCATAGACAAGTCTTCCTAACATGTCTATAAGTTTTTTTGTTAATTTTCTCCATATTAAGCTTTTATTAAACTCTTTGTAATAGGCCATGACCAGAAAAAAAGAAGACACATTAAGGGCAAGAACTGAATAATTACAGGCCTGACAATGTTTTCAAGATTATTTTGCCTTAACTTGATGTTTAATTTTGTTCAGTTCCCTATTATCTAATGTAAAGAGATGTTTTAATGGAAACTATTTTTAGAAATGCCTAAGAGGAAAAAAATTCCAAAAGTTCTAAATTGAAAATTTCGTTATGCAGAAGTCCTATGGCTGGCATATTTTTCTCCCCCCATTACAGAAAGAACTGCAAGATCCATCCACTGTCACAGCTACACTGCCAATACAAGCAAAGCCAGTTAATTAAAACTAACAGAGAGATATACATATGAGCTGTGGTCCCTACAGTGAAAACACGGCTAAAGGGTATCAGTAATGCTAAGAATAGGAGAATTCTTCTCTTTACCCCAACAAAAAGGAAATTATAACCATAGTGTTCTTCTGGGTGTATTTTTGAAAGTATTTGGGATCACCGAGATATAAACTGTTTGTCCACCCATGGGATATGTTGAGCATTCTTCCAACTTCCATTCTGATATTACCTTAGAATAAAAAACTTAATTGAAAAATTTAAGACAAAAAAGCAAGATTTCCTGGCTTGTTACTGTGGCTTTGTTTCTCATTCTATGAAACACTCACATCCCTTAATACTGCTTTACTACTGTTTTCTTCTTTTCAACGGAGTTTGCAAACATTACATACATGTTTGAAAGACAGAAAACAGAACTTCTATTTGCTATTTGAAAGTATTAAGGAAAGCTAAACCAAAGCAAGTAAATTGATCCTCAAATGGGCAAAAATACTAAACTGCTTAACAGGAATTCTGTTAGTATTATCTTCAGGGTATGATGATCAGATGACTCTACACAGAAGGTTAAATTACACAGTAGTTAAATAATTCCAAAGATGTTGCCCCAGCATCCTCAGCCAATATTATCAGAGCTTCCAATTTAAAAAAATAGACAGAGAAGCAATTCATGTAATCCTTTTGGACACAGGAGACAAAATTGCTTATTTACTATCTTCTCATTTAACCTATAGAGAACGTCAGGCTAGAACCTGGTTTGGCCTTCCACACAGGATAATTCATTAAACACCATTCATGATTTCTGTAAGGAATACAAGATAACTTGAGTTTTTGAAAACATCTCTCCCACAATCAATCACTTTCGATTTGACAGAATTAAAACAGAGAATACAGCTCTTCTTTAGGTGGATTTGTTTGTGTGATTATTCTCTCATTGTTAAACCAACCAAACCAAACCCATAAAGTTCTTCCATTATGATGATTTTCTTACTAGACTTTTCTGGCTTAAGCTTCCACTCAGCAGCTATTGTTACAATTCTCTTCAGTAGACTAAGAAAGCTGTTGGTACCTTAAATTATTTTTTCCCAAAGAAAATACAGCATTTTTTAAAATAGTAATACAGTATATACCTTATATTATTATTTCCCAAAGTACGTACAGATAACAACCAAGTTCCTTCCTACTGTCCTTTATGATACACTAAACTGATAGAGTTGTGTAACTCACACAGAAAGCATTTCTCCTAGCCACCATAGATTTCTTTGACCTTTTTCTATATCCTCTGTGGCATCTGACACTTTTTAAAAAGGCAATGTCAGAAAAGTATGCAGCTTTCCGCTTTAGACACATCAATCCCATATACAGAGACAAAAGTATCCTTTGTATTCCTATTCCTTTTTTTTTTTCTCACCACCATCTTCATATTTGTCTGTGTTGAGAAATCTAGAGAAAAAACAAGCTGAGACACGTACATTCTTTCAATCCAGTCTCTCAGCTGGACACACAAAGAAACACGTTCAAAACTGCTGTTTAAGTAGCAGATTATCAAGAATTTACCAAGCCCTCTTAATTTATCAAAATTAGCATTCTTCAAGAATGCTCCCTCTGGATGTATTTTCTGCTTTGTCTTTTTTTTTTTTTTTTTTTTTTTGGTTGGGGGTTTGTGGGGGGGTGAGAGGCTTCTCTTTTTTTGTGTAAGCTCTGATAGTCAAGTAAATGGAGCTCAAATGGGATCTGGCTTCCTTCCCTCTCATATTTCTCACTGTAGTGGTCCTGGTAGTTTGCAACTGCTTCCCATGTAGTGTTTGCAGTTAATGATAACACAACCAAGCTCTTAAGCAATGCTGGTGTGTTACCAAGTTTTCCTGAGAAACTCAAACAAGAGAAAGCACACTTTTTAGCACTTTGTAAGTCAGCTAAATCAGCCTGGAACTTCCCAAGACACAGGCAGTTCTGTAACCTGACAATGTACTGTGTAGTGTAAATAATCTGTGTATTGCTGCTTCTCAAAGAAGATGGCAATAGTTGTTTAGTGAAAAGTGTTTTGCAACTAAATACATCAATTCTGGTATAATAACATGTCTTCCAAATAAGAGATTTAAAATCTAATTATAGATTTTTTTAAAATTAAATTAATAAGGCATATAAATATATTTGGATCAAATACAGCATTTCAAATAATAAAATTTATTGAAAAATTAAAGCAGACTGGATAAAGACCTAATCATATAAGCTAGGAACTATCTGGAGAACTAAGAAAAAGGGAATGGCACCTTACAGGATTGCTGATAAACTTCTAACAGAGTAGCACAGAATCTGGAAGGACTCTGCCTCAGAGCAGCCTATTCCATTTAAGCATATTTGTTGCCTAGATGCACCTGGCAAGGTTTCATAATTCAGACCTTTTAGTAGTAAGCTGGGTTGGAAACGTAATTTTCTAAGAAATATGGAGAACAATAGTTCTCAAAAGGTCTGATGGCAAGTTACAGGATCAGACATCATACATACAGAGTACACTCTATACAAATAGCTCTACACAGAAATCAAACTTAACAGGGACTGAGACCTCCATTAAGAGACACTGAAAACTACAGTCTTAGAATAGACTACAAAAATAAATGCTGGAAAAGGTTATTAAATTGGAAGGTACCTTGACCACTGAAGGGTGAAAAACTGAAACAATAGCCTAGGTAATTAGAGGTGGTATGATTTCTTAGTATTCCTACCACAAAATGACTAATGTCCTGTTTGAAATGAAGACTTCATTCCTCCACACTATGGAGTCATCCTGAAGTGGCAGTTTGTAAAAAGAAAATTAGTTTCTTTTGACCCAGTGATAATACTAAAGAAGAGCTGGATACTGATGAAGAAGAAGAACAGAAGTACTCCCACACCCACAATGAACAATACTAGAAATCCTGCTGCTCTGGAAAGGCACCATTTGAAGCAGAGAGGACAAAACCCCCTGCATAGTATTTCCAGTTTAAATTATTCCCTATTAAACAGAAGTTATTAGAAATGTCTCAGTGGATAATCTGGGGGGAATGTGTGTTGCATATATATGGCTGCAACATGAAATACCCTGTCGTGTAACAAGCATCTTGTTTCACCAACAAAGTTGATGAGGAAGCAAAGACAGAGCACATGCATGAGAATTACAAATAATTGAGACTAGAAGGGATGTCGACTGCTTGGGACAGAGAAATGGAAGGATACAGACATTAAAATAGTCTGTGGAATTAAGACGGAATTTGAAGGAAAATTCACACTAAATTCTAAGGAGCAGCTTGGGAAACAGCAATAGTGAAAGGTATCTTAGGAAACTGAGAAAAGCCAGGTGATAGAAAATTTGCAATTGGTAATGATTACAAAAACACCAGTGCAATTTTGAACTGAATATACAAAGACTTTATATTGCAGCAGAATAGACTTTCTTCTCTCCAAATGTGGCTTTTGTGTGGCTCGGTTTGGAGGATTTTATTCATTCAGAGCATGCTTTTTCCAGAAAAACGCTGACAAATAGCAGAGAGTTCCAGAGAACAACAATTTCTTTTCATGGACCAGAAGATTTTGACCAAGGATTAAACAAATATGTGTATATATTGTCAGATTAAATGAAAACAAGTATGTGTCTAAACACATTCAAAAATGGTCTATAAATATTGAAGAATATAATCAGCAAGAACCAAAAGGAGCATTCATAATTTTTCAGAGCACTGGAAAAGGAGGAAGACTGCAAGGAAACATCTGTCTGATTTTACATTATGGAAGAGAGCTCTTCTATGCTTCTAAAGTCTTCCCAGAATTTTAGGGCTGACAATTATCTGCAGTGTCGGTGAACTATTTGTGAATACACATAGCCACACAGCTCAAGGACGTCTAGCACCAGTTGAGGTGCAGTAAGTTGATTTTTATTGCTACTATCTCAGTACATAAAGTTGGTCTCATGGTGGGGCAAACAAGACTTGCAAGCCACTCTAGAGAGGAAGGAATGAAAACAGCTAGAAGATTCTGTTAGGGGGCAGACAAGTGAATTTTTTGGACGTACAATTTTGCAAAAGAATAAATGTAAAAGTAAAGATGACAGAAAACTGCACAGAGTCATGTATACACATGAGATTTTTCCTTTCTCCTTTGTATTGACCAACAGCAATAGAGAAAATACATTTTTGTCTCAGGATACCTAGTGATCAATAAAAATGTTGCCACATTCATTTTTTTTCACAAATGTTAACGTATATTATCACTAACATTCTGTAAGAATGTAACTGTCTACCACTCAAGTATTACAGTTCTGAGGAAAAAAAGTTTGCATCTGTAAATATAAACCAGAAGTTCCAAAATAACTTAACTTGGGCCATATGTTCTCTGTCCAGGAACAAACACTTTTACATCAACAAGCAGACTGTATAAGCATTTCCAGCATGGATTTAAAGACTACTCCCGTAAATTATAGGGAAAATAAGATTGTAAAAAAAAATAAAAATGTATCTACAAATTTAAGGCTACACTTCGGTTTTAAATCAAATGCAAACTACCACCAACTGCCATAACAGATGAAGAATTACAGCATTCACTAACAACATCTACAACACGTTTCCTTCAAATTCAGCCATCCATTGAGTGAATTTTGTTTTTTAAATATCCACAGTATTTCATTACTTCTAGTCATATAGACAATAAAGTGAAGGATATTCACACTGCTTAATTCAATTGACCTTTGCTTCAAAACGTGAATCACAGTAACTAATTCAAAAGCTTCTCCCCACCCACTGACTAGACCAAGGCTGTAAATTTTGAGACCAGAAACAGGTAAGAAAAATCAGATATTGTGAATATGCCTAAAATAATCTATTCCATTATAAAAAAAGTCATTACACATCACTGCAACAACTGCAATAACCTGGTATGATTCTGACAGTGTTTAAAAGGCAAAGTGAGTGGGGAAACTGAATTTTTTTTTTTAATCTTAATCATAAATTTATGACATTTCAAGAAGTTAATTTTAATAGATACATTATGCTAGGCACTTAATTTCAATTTATTCAATAATTACAAAATTCAATTAACCTTAATTCTTTGGGCTGTAAATACTCTCAGGAACTAACTTTATCTTGTACAGTACAATAGCAATTATGTATCTATGCTCAGAAAATAAAGCATAAAAATGTGTTTTCTGATCAAAAGTACAGGAGAAATAAGGAGAAGCAGGACTGAATCATTCCAGCTGAAACATGACCTGAGGGACTACTCTCCCTACTCTCAAGAAAAACGCTAAAGTGTCTTCCAGCATCAGATTAAATTATTACCAGCTTTAAAGTCACGTCTTCAAAGATGGCATCTCAATAGCACAATGTCATGATCACATAATTTCATTATCAGTTCAGCAATGAGAGGAAAGCATGCTGGACAAACACTATACGCAGAATAGACTGAAACCACTTCCTACATCAATGAAAGTTTTCCTGAAGGCTTGCTACTGCACTTTGCATGTTGACATAATGAATTTTCCATTTCAAATTGGCTCTCTTATTGACCCAAAAGAAATAAAATATGGGCCTAAAGCTTATGCTTCTTCATTAGGATTTTGTTATGGCACACTGGCAAACTAATTTTCTTTCCTTAAAAACATTTGTTTGAGTGAATGATCTAATAAACTATCATAAGAACAAACCTTATCATTGTCACTTTGTAATAAAAACTGAGGATTCGATGTCTCCACTGTGATTTAAGTTTAGTCTTGCAAGTTAATTCAACTTAAATGAGTGAAAAGTGAGTAAACACTGTCCTATATAAATGCTTTTTACGTATGGGAATAATTCAACCATCAGAACACTTCTGTTAGAACCAATCGAAGGCTTACATACCTACTACGTTTAAAAACAACAGTTTTTCTTCAGTACAAGTTATTCCTAATTTTTATGTCAGTGTTATTATACAGTCTAAAGACATTTCAGCAATTCAGGTAAGTTTTTAAAATGGCTCACAGTAACCTCAGAACTAATCAACATCTGTCTTAATTACAGGAACAGCAATGAAGCAATGTAAGGAAAATACTAGGTGTTTGCTATGTGCAGAGTTCTCATTTGTTTATTTTTTGTCCCAAATGCTGCTTGAAAATCTGTGGCTAATTTTTAGCACTGGCTGCCATGCTTCCTCTGGCACTACTGTCTAGGCTTGACCCTGCACAAAGGTAATAGATCAGTAAAACTGAAGCAGAGATTCAGCCCTCCTTATACACAGTGCTGGGAATACAACCTTCAAAACCATTATGTTAGACGCAACTAACAGACCAATTTAATCAACAGATTTTTCACTTTCTGTTGCTTTAGCATGGTGAATCATCTGCAAATCCAGTTTCACTAGCTAGCACACTGTGTTCATCTTATACCGTTCCCATTTTCTGACACACAGACCTTTAGGCTTTAGTTACTCAAGGTTTCTAGAACGTAGTTTAAAAACATCAGAAGTAATGTACAGGAACATTTTATTTACATGTTTGTTTAGTTACACAAATGTTATACAATAAATTAAGTATTTTTAGATTCCTAATAGGAAAAAGCTAAACTGCGGCACCGGTTGACAGAACACATTTGTAAGCAAAAAGCATTGTATGCATGTTATAATGAACTCAAATCAACTCCAAGTTGAAAGTCTAAGCAATTGAAAACTTGCATGAGTACTTCAGAGAAGTTTAGATGTGTTAAATTACAGAAATAAACACTTCAGGCACTCAAATCTTAATTCTGCCCTTTAGAGAATAAAAGCAAACGAAAAAAATAGTATATGATCTTAAAAGTTCATATCAATCTGATTTGGAACTATAAATACCAAAATACGTCAACAGCAACCACACAGTCATTTCACGTGACAACTCATGGCCATGAGGTTATTAGGTTAAGTTCCTTTTTTTCTCCCCTTACCTTAGCTCCTTATAACTGGAATGTAACCAGATACACTGTGCAACATTTACTGCTGCATGTTACCTCCACCACAGTGCCTGTTTAGCTTTCTTTGACAACGTGGTGTCAAGCAAAGAAATAGCAGCTTGGCACAGAATTTTTTCCCTCTGCTATGTGCCTCACACTCTAACCTATAATGCAGTAGTTGTCAATGCAGTAGTCTGCAAAGCAGAATTAAAGGGTTTCTCCTCTCTGACTTTTTCTTGTGCAGGACACAACAAAAAGCCACACAAGTTCTTGCTTTGCAGTGTTTGTACTGCAGTGCTAAGGAAAATTATGCCAAAAAGCCATTAGAATTTTGTTTTGTAAGGGGACTGGAAATCCATTATGCTATGCTATATTCCAGTTTGAAAATGGTTTTGAGTCGGAACCCAAGGTCAGAGTAATTCTCTTGTGCTACATTCTTTTTCTGCTTCCAAGTTGAGTATGACTTGACCTGTCCAGAGATACTGCAAAGTAAAGTTACAGAAGAAATTTCAAAAAGGTATCACCCCCTTCCCCCAAACTCATACATTTCTACACCAAAGGGCAGATTTTTCTTATTCCAGGACTATCTCACCTCTGGAGTGACATCTCGTGGTGCAAACCCTGTTCCTCCAGTTGTTAAAATCAAATTAAGTTCCTTTTCATCACACCAATCTATCAGCGTCTCCTGAAAGAGAACATGAATCCTGTCAGATCTAACAAGTCATATGTAGGATACAGTTACCTCAGAAAACACCTGAATACTTGAAATGTCTTAGAAACAGACACACACACATACAATAAATAGAGGGAACTGTAAAATTACTCATGGCTTTTTATACAAAGATTTTAAACCACTACTTATAAACAACATATGACAGACTAATTCAAGTAGCCTTCATAATATTTTTGGACATGGGAACTGAAATTCTGTTCCCCATCTCTTGGCCTGAAATGGAAAACCAGAATTCAGCTATTCATTTATATCACTGTTTATTTTGATTTTGAGACATAAATATAATGCTTTACCACATGTTAATACAGTATGTGCATTTAATTCAGATTAAATGGCTGATTCTTATTACAGTAACTTTGGTCTCTGTGATTGAATTTTTAATAGCGTGAAAAGGGCAAGAACCACATATTTGTAAGCCTTATCTACTAAAAGATGCAATAATACATCTGACACAGAAATACAAAAGATTATCTATAATCATCTTTTCTACATTACCTACATCATCTCAATAGGACTGTGTCTCCCAATTGCAAGGCTGAACTAAAAAAAGCTTAATAAATCTGTCATGTAAATTCAATGACTTACAATACTGGAGAACTTACGATACTAGAGAAATGTTTGATTTTATTTTAATTCATTTTTTAAATAACCTTTTAAAGTAGTTTTCAAACTGTGATAAAAATCTGACATAAGCAGAAAAATTACTTGGTCTCAATATGATTGTATTGCTTATCCTTCATAGTCTACTGTGGACTAGAATGTCTGCTTGGAGCTCAAAATTAGCTGCGTTACATTAAGTCTACTCAGGTATTACACAGTAAAGTATCCATCTACAGAAATTGGTCAGATCAATTATTTAGACTGTTGTCCTTACTCTAGCAAAGAAGTCTCATTCTTTGAAAACATCTAGGGCACATTTATGTTTCTGGAATGTTATATATCAGGGAGGAACGAACTATTTCTAAGACTGTTGATTAGAAGCTTATTTATCATAAAATTAGATCTGAGCAATATACTGATCAAAATGCTTAAAACGTCGGTGGTTATAAAGCTGCCTAGAACATTTTAAAAAGCACTACCAATTTAGATTAATCTTCAGGTGTATGTTCTGCAGGCTTAGCACTGCTCTGTAACTTCCAATTAACACAGCCTCTTCTAAATTGCAGGTAGAATAATCTTTTGTCTGCCTGCAAGCCCCATCATGCAAACATGTGCCAGGATTACTTGAAGAAGTGGCAAAGCCAAAGGTTCTGTCTTTGTTTCTCCTTTTTTTACTCATGTCTTCCACTTCCCTTTTTGCCTTATGTCTTGTCTTTATTAAAACCACATTCATTTTTCCCTCCTCTGGAGGATGGCATTCTAATTAGGTGGGCTGTAAATTACCAGAAGTTTCTGGTTATACAAACATGTCAAACGAGCCTGAGAAAAGAACACACATAATGTCTCAGACATGCACATAAATGAACTATTAAGTCTGAATTTTGACTTACATTTTGAAAAAATGTGAATTACAGTAGTAAAATCATGCTAAGTCTTAAAATTGTTTGCTTCAATAACATAGTTATGTATCAGAAAAATTATTTTAAAGAGGTGGCATCTTCCCTATCTTATCATCCGGAAACATAATTGTCATGACTGAACAGCTACAAATTTCAGAGAATACCTGAAAGAAGTTCCATGTAAAAATGGAGTTTGGCGAAGTTAGAGCTTAATATAATATATATTTTTAAAAATTATTATCATTGAGAAAAAATTGTCAGTATAAAACAGGAGGAAGAGTTTTTGTGTTTTTTTTTTTTAATGAAGCACTTCAGGTAAAATAAAACCTGCCAAACTCCCAACTGGTTTTGCAGAGAAAGTAAATCCTTCCTCTGTTCTCATTTTGCTACAGTTCAGTAATACTCCAGTTAACACGGAGAAAACTGTCATGTGGTAGCCTACAGAAAGCTAAAGAAATCAGCATACACCCTAACTCTTCAAATAAACCAAGCAGTAATGAAATGCCTACTACCACTATTCCATCGGTGTATGTGGGCAGACATGATTCTCTATCAACTTCTAGTTACAGTAAAGAAACATAAGCTTTCAGTAAGAAGACCTTTGACTATGAGGCAGTTAAGTTTGGGTTTCATTGTATTTCATAAGTGTAAATTCAATTGTACAGCTTAGACATTTTAAAACCATGGAAAAATATCTGAGATTGATATTCAACTTATTTATTTTCTCTCCAGCCTACAAAACTCTATCCCACAAAACGCTGTCATTGACATTTTAAGTATCTAAAAAAGGAAGCACCACCCCGATCAAGTGAGGACAAAAGGCTACTCATATTCACTTCGCTGCTACCAGCAGCCCAGCTAGATTTGCCACTGGCTTTGCAGGGAACTGAATTTGCTGTGTCTTCAAATGAGAATTCCTCTAGGCCAGGGACCTGATAGCTGGCCTTCCTGATGCTATATAAGCAAAATTTTTATATAACTTTTCAACCAGAGAAAATGCCACGAAATAATTTTTATGCATCATTCTCCTCTTCTATTGTTTCGTTGATGATAAGCTTTCAAGATAAAGTGAGACTAGGTTAATGGGTTATGTAAATCACTGTCACTCCATTCAAGTCAAAGGAATGATGCTGATGGATACAAACTACAGTATCTGCCTCTGAAAACTGTAAAACTAATACCGAATTTTAAAAAGCCAGCACAAAACTACAGACCTCCAGAAAAAAACCAACCAATAAAGAGCTTAATATTTTTAACAATTAATATCCTGAAACAAGCTTTATCAGCTATTTTCTAGTGTCAAGGTAGACAAGGAGAAACAATTAGTCAGTCCCTCTAAGCACATTTTTATTTCAAAAGCACACAACTGTGACTCTAACCAGATTTCGCTTAAGTCCTAGAACCATTATAACTATTTTTACACTGCACAGAAATAAAATGTCAGGCCAGTTGCCTCCTTAAGCTTTGGATTAGATCTGGTGTCCTTCCTCTCTACTGATTTCTTTGTACTTTCTCTTTTACAAACACATTTCTCTCATTTAAATAAGAAATCCTTTGTTGTAACATACAATTTGTTTCCATCTCTTGCTGCAAAGAGCTCTTGTTTTAATCAGCCTCCTTTCTCTCCCAATTTGGAACTACTTGTTGGGCTGCCTATGCACTGCCCAATCTTGAAATCATTTCAGTTACAACATGGCTCATCAGAAACTTTGCTTATGATCTGCTTGAATTTTCTCATGGCCGGTATTGATTTCACTAGTGCAGAAAAATCTTGCCTTATTCTTTCTCTGAGTTCTTAAGTCTTTCACATGTAAATTATTTATTTTAAGGCCAATAATGATTCTTAACTTATGGAAGGAATGCCTACAGTGTGTGGCACAGTGCAGAGACCCTATGCTTACTGCTGATACGTGCTTGGAAATTCATACAGGCACTGGTCACATTAACACACAGTAAGTCCAAAAGCTGTACAGGTGTGTTCTTGTGGCACCACACTTAAGCTAGTGCTACTTGACATAAAAAATAATCAGTGAATGGCATAACACTTACAGATGTACTTCCTTCTGTGGAGCTAACTTAAGCATCTCAATGTCCAAGATGCAAAACTGCCATTATTACTCTAAGTTGCAAAAGGCAAGTTCCTCCTGTATTTAAAACAAATTCTAGGACTCAAGCATCTTTTCACTAAACCAACCAGCTTTGACTGGAAGGATTCAAGAGAGAAAGAATACATCATAATTTAATTTGGTAGGGTTTTCAGCAGCTATTCATGTTTATCATGAAGTATTTGTTGTGTTTCCAGTAATTGTTTCTTACTAATCATGTCTGTGGGATAAAACCCCAGCATGGTACGTAAGAAACCTGCTCACAGAATGCACAATGGTAATGGTTAGCAAAGTCAGGTATTTTGTAGCTCCATTGAGGTACCATCCACTAATCTCTGCAAGTAAATGAACAGGAGAAATAAATAGGAATTCCTTTCTGGAATGAAAGGAACAGTTCCCTGACCTTTGGAGACAACTGCGGTTTGTGACTTTCTTATCTTAGTAAAATTTTGCAGTCTCTTGCAATAAATCCTTATGACATTCATAGGCACTCTACGTTTCTGTTCTTGATTGCTGCTTCACTTAAATAATGGAGTAAAGTAGTTCTACATGTTTAATTATTTCCTTTTCACAGTGACAGAGAGATGCATTTGTTGACACTATTACAAACCATGGCGTTAGCCAGGAATTTGAACTTAAGAAAAGTTGCAAGACTCCTGCAGTCTTCTTACTGCTACTGTACTCTGTTCTTCCACATAGATACAGAGACTATGAGTAATGCCCTTAACTGCAGCAGAAGTACTACAAAGCACTATGGATGGTCACTATGGATCAGACTAAATGTCTACACAGAAAAACCGAGGTCTTGAGGGCTGTTCCTTTCCTATGATACTACAGTCCTATAGTATTTGTCTTTTTGTCCTACCTTTGCCATCACTTTACTATGAGAGTGTTGTAACAGTCCCATGTGTCTATGCTTCCAAAATGATTAGAATACATCCCTTCAAAGCAATATTATGGTGCTTATTCCTGAGATTAATGTCTGTACTTTTTTTCTTATCAATATGTCAGTTCCTTCATAATACATGGATTGTAAAAATAATTCTCAATACACATGCATACTGGAATATGAGATGTACACTGTTACCATTTAAAACATTCTTTAGGAAAGAATAGGGAAACGCTAAAAAGAATATGAACAGGCAGGTTTTCATAAATAATCTGTACAGATTTCTTCTAGTCTATATTCAGTACTGAAACTGGCTAAGTAATTCTGTAGGTAACGAACAAGTTTGGTATTTTGGCACATGCTAGATTTTTCTAGCATGGTGCAAATTTGAAGTCACTTTGCCTTATATACACCATCTAAAATACATTAACAATTAATTGAAATTGCTGAACAAGTATCAGTGTTAAATAATGAAATTTAGTTATGAAACAATATACATTTACTTACACTGGACTTTGAAACAGAAGTACGTTCGTATAAGCTGTTTTACAGACATAAATACTATCCAGAAGTCCTCAAAACAACTTTATGTGACTGACAAGATCATTGTGGCTTCTGGGAAAAATACTGCTAGTGCTTAGAAATGCAAAAGTCTGTGTTCTCCACCACAGATCTTTCAAAACTGCAAGCTTTGTAAAATTATGTAACTTCTACATTTGCAAATAAATCCTGTTCACTCTAGGACAGTATGTTTCAAAATGCAAGGAAAAGACATGTAACAGTAAGTTCTTAAAGCTATAATGATAACTTTCCTTAGATATGTAAGTCAAATAAGAGCTGTTGTATAAAAAGCCACATTAAGTATCAATTTAATCTTCTTTTACAAGCTGTGTACTAAAAGGGTGTCTGAGATAATTTTAATTTATGAGTATCTAACACCATCAGATAGAAGCAATAATAGTGAATGAGAATATGGAAAAACATATCAAAGAAGAGAAACTCTGCATAGTCGCAGATTTGCTAAGAGAACTGGATGTCACTTTGACCACTGAGTTTCAGGAATACAGGAATCGGCACATTAAGATCTCATAACAACCTTTACTTAGTCATATGGCTTGTACTCCAGACCCCAGGGGCTCACTGAAGATTAGCTTTGATACTATGGCATGAGAGCGCATACATAACTGCATGAATGAGAAATTCACGTCACAGCACACACATACAAAGCAGGATAAAAGAAAAAGATAAGGTAAAAGTAACGGATTTCTTTTTTTGTATTATTTAGGAGTTCAATTCTTCTCTATTTGGCTGACCATGGCTTGTCTATTAATTTAAAAGGGAAAATCAGGTACTGAGGACCATGCAAGAACATGAAAACCCATAAAGCAAAGGCACTGTAGGAAAGATAAAGAGCTGAATTCAATAGTTTAAAAAAGAGGGAAGGCCTTCGAAATGTTAATATAATCTTGGAATTAATTTCATATTTTTTCCCTATTTCTTGCGAAGCTTTTATTTCTCATGCTTACAATCTCCTGTTGCTTGAAAGCTTCACTGAAATGCAGAGGCATGAAGATACTCTTATATGCAGCATAACAACTTTGCAAGTAATCAATCTCTAATTGATTTAAGAAAAGCCGAGAAAGAAACAGTAAAACAGCATGAGAACACGCTCAACATTTTCTATTACCTCCACCCCTTTTCTCCTTCCCCCACCAACAAAAGGCAGAAAGTAAGAGAAATGTTAGGAAGATGTTCACAGTGTAATCAAGAGTGTAGTCAAGAGACCTGGATGAAATGCAAGTATCTCTACGTGTCTAAACAGACCTTTTAATCTTGCGAGATTTTACTGAACATAGTAGTCTTTTGAAGATTCTACAGATGTATTTGCAGTATTCAGTATCGTAGTCATTTTGCACTGGTTTTTTTTTCTAAATAGTTTTCTAAATACTAAGCTAATGTATTAAAATAAGTCATAAAAATTTAACTTTTACTGAAATGCAAAACTAAAGAAAGTAATAAAAATGTACTCTACAAATGGCTTACTTTTAAAATGTAAATTTAATAAGCACTTTCCATTTGAAATAAAGTGCAGCTATCAAATATTTCAAGGTTCAACGTAACTATGCAGCCTGTAACATAACGTTTTTTAAAAAAGTATTTCACATCTTCTAAAAGCTAAAATTCATGATAATTATCCCTAAAACCAGGGGGGAAAAAGTAGGCACTCAAATGTAACGCTCAACAGAGTTCATCTATGCAAATGCATAGAAAAAGTCAAGCAGAGAGAAGTGCAAACCACCAGGACTAGGAGTGCCAGTGCAGAAGCAGTCTGCTTTTTAAGGGCTGAGACTGGGAAATTTTTTTTTAACTATTACACTGGAGGCCACATACAAGATTGACTCCACAAAATAAACATGCAGTTTTAAATGTTTTGTGCCAATTTCCTCTCCAAATGACAAAGGAAGGATTCTTAATTCAAGCTAACTACCTTGACGTATTATTTTTAGTATAGACAAGAAAAACACTGATTTTATTGTATGATTTAACAAATTGAACTAAAAACTACAAGGACATCTGGATCAGATACAAACCATGAGTCTGTAAGTGCAGCAAGGCACAAGATTTGTTTCCTTCTGTATGAAAAACTGTTCCCATCTACTATTGGTACCACTGGTATCCTCCTAGAGTGCATGCTAAGGTCTTGAAATCATGGCTACTCACTGGAAAGGATTGGTCATTCCAGCATAACAGTTTTCCTCAGATGCCTGGAGGAAGGGATGGAACTTAGTGCTGTCAGAAGAGTCAGAATTAGATATTCTCCAAATACATCTGTTTCTTGAAACAATTTTTCTGTTCACTCTGAATTTGGCATATATATATGTGTGTGGGTGTATATGCACACATGCTTACCTTTACATAAAGATGTACTAGCAAAAGTACCAAAGTTCAATGTGTCTCATTTCTGTCACGTGTAAAAACCTCTCCAAAATATGTTTAGTTACTAAAATAAGTATTACAGCAGTTAATAAAACCCTGTGTTTTTCTTAAGAATTTATTTTAAATAAATTAAAAATCAATTAAAAGAAAAACATAATGCCTTCTTGTCAGTATTACTTTTCCTAGTGAGAATCTTGACATCTAATATAAATTCCTCCAATTATTTCTACAAGACCACAAAATATCAATTAGAATGAAAAGGAGAAAAAAAGCACAAAGCCAACTACATTAATCCAATACTGCTCACTAACAATAGATAACCAGAAACTCTCTCTCTCCCCTGCTCTGGGCAACCTGTTATCAGAAGATACAAATGCTTGGGTTTGGAGCCATAAACTTCAGATTAATTGTGCAGAATAAGATGGCTTTTTTCACATTTTCTTTTCCTTGCATACATTAATATCAATCTAAGATTGTTTTCTTCTCAGAATGTGAAAAGGCAGCTTGATATTACACACAAGAAGTCAGTAACTTTCTAAAACTAGAGTTGCAGTATTTTATCCATGTGTATCCACATCTACAGCACTTGTATCTCATGCACTGCAGATCAGAAGTTTCACCAAACTTTGCTGGCTGTAACTAAGCCCAGATAAACTACACCTTCATCTTATCAAAAACAGAAATGGCAAAGCCACAGAAAACCAACTGTAAATTTCTTTGAGCTGCCAAGACAACACTAACTGCTTCAACCCTCAGAAACCAGCAAAAGCATGTCTGTCATACAGGCAAAGGTAGTATGTCTCACAGAACTCCAAGTACAAACACACAAGAACTGTATTTCTGTAACAGCCCTCAACTCACATAACCCGCACTTCTTAAAAACTGTATTTTGAAAATAACTACTTGAAGAATTTGCACGTATGTATTTGCATGCAATGACAGCTACATCTACAGTTTAAGCCAGGTTATACCCTATGTCTACTTGTTCTGTTTAATGGGCAGGAAATGCAGAAGATTTAACATTTTTTCCACAGCAGGGTTCCTTGTGGTTTTTTTTAATCACAGAAGCCTTGTCGTCATTTTTTAAACTCAAACGTTTGCTTTTCTGTAACTATGAAGTTTTAAAGAACAATATAATTGTAAAAATATAGTTGATTCTGACTGAACACAGTTCAGTTTCTAGTTTCACCTCCTAACAGTAAATGCAATCTGACATGCTACTTCATGGCTACAGTTGCGTAAAACATCACTTCCTTTTACTTTTTGAATAATATTACAACCCAGGTAATTTCAATTTTTGGTGTAGCTCTCAATGTAAATGGAAAATTGAACAGAGTGAAAATATCCAGATCTCTAAAAAAGGTTAGGATGTGGGGCGGGGTGGAGTGGGGAAGAGACAGGCAGGAGATGAAACCACTAGGAGAGCCAGGTTGCTACTCAGTGTAATGTAGCTCATGGCATAAACTCCCCCACATGTGCACTGCTCATGCATATCACCTATAGAGTCAATGAATGAAACTGTTTTCAGAATAAAATCTACTGCTTTACCTGTGAAAATACAGTAAAGAAAATTTACCTACCAACGAAGGGCTGCTGTACTGTGAGATACTTAGTCCATACATATACTCTAAGAGTGGGTGGGCTGGCGCCTGCCCCGGGGTGCCACGGGAGGGGCGCGCTAGCTCCTTCCCCTCTTCCTGCTTGGGTCATGAACACAGGGCAGAGTGCATCCGCCACCACTGCAGTTCCTCTTACATGCACAATCAAACCTGAAAGAGATTCAGAAAGAGGGGAAAGGCAGGTAGGAGACTAATGTACATGCAGACTATACTTCTCAAAGAACACCAGTTACTGACTAGTAACCTTTTTTCTTTGAGTCTGCATGTACATTCCCGCGATGACTCACTCTGAAAAGTTACTTTTGCCTTCTACCACCCAGACGGATGCCTGAGGACTCCCACAAATAGCTGCAGCATCACTCCGCTGAAGGCTGAAACTGCCCTGGGTACTATCAAACTAACATAATGCCAGGTGAAAGCAAAGACAGAACCCCAGGTAGCCTTAGGGCAAACGTCCAAATACCATACAGTACAGATACTGTTTGCCCAGAGATCTACTAGAATTTGCTTTGGCCATGGCGGCGGGGGAAGTTCCTCGAGCCCACACAGAGTCAGAAAGCCATCTGAACAATTGTCGTATGAAGTCAGCTGAACTTCTGGACATTCCCACAATGGAACAAGCAAAGAAATAAACTAAAAGACTTGGACCTGTGAAGAGAAATTATAAAGTCCTTATGAAACCATGAATTCATGAAGTATAAAATTCTATCAGAGAAGCATAAGATCTGGAAACAAGTACTGGAGGACTAATTGCCTAGCCGCTCTGGAACTTTGGCACCACTTCAAGAAGGAATTTTGGATGACTAAAGAACAGATACCCTGCCCTGATAAAGGCAGTATATAAAATGACAGCCATAAGGACCTGTATATGCTTCAGCAACTGGCTGAGAAAACTGTCACCAGATGTACCACTTCCATAGACACAAGCAGAAAGAATAAGAATTTAAGAGCTCAAAAGCTGAAAAGGAACCACGATAACACAGTGGTTTTGCAAGACTATTCAGTCATGAACAATTCAATGCATCATGATCAGCTATTAGGAAACTATGAGTTGTGAGAACAGCATGAGTGTACTCAACCAGAGAGAGCGCAACATGGTACCCTCACCAAAGTACAGAGAGGAATCAAAGGCACTGTGTATAACAAATAACCTGAAAGAGCTGAGATCAAAGCAGCAACAAACACATCGTAGAAAAAATAGTTTTTTCATAGAGTATGCATGTCATAGATGACACTTTCATGCTCCTGGGCTATCATTACTCTGGAGAGCAGTAAGAACTGTCTACCCTAGAGACTGATTAATGTTTTGACATGGAGGGTCCTGAGATTGTCACAGATTGAAGAGCAGCCAGGGAAGAGCTAAAATACAATGTCTACGGATACTAGAAAAGAAGAATACCTCCACTGTCAGAATAAGGTGAAACTACCCAAAAAATAACAAGTTTTTCTTTACTGGCTATTTCTCTATATGTGTGCCAACTCTGGTAACTTACAATCAATGTAACATAAAAGGAGAAGAAGCATTTTGCCAGCAAAATTGCTGTATGGCTTTATTAAGCCAGGCAGCTGAATGAGATGCCAAACAAAGAGTGTATTTTAGCAAAAGCACAGGCAGTATTGCAAAGAACAGACCTACTTAGGTCCTCTAAATAATACCCCTAAAGGAAAGAGAGAAAGTCACTTACAACCTCACAGAAATTTCCTTGGGGAAGTAGTTCACCAAGTTCTATAAATATTATATTAAATTAGGCCTGGATGGAATCTCAGTTATCCTCTCTCTCTCTGCCCAGTTCAGGACTATTTTGTCATTCCTAACAGACACCCGTCTGGCAACACATACTCTTAAAGATCAGTAAATGTTTTACTTCTGGACAAATGACCACTGGAAGGGCAAGTGAATAAACTGATCTAAATGACAATCTGAACTTCTGGAAGTGATGTAGAAATTTAGTGTAAAGTATGACTTCTATCTTACAAAGGACTGTATATAGATTCAAAGGCACATCAGGGCTCACAATCTACTGTGCGCAACAAAGAAAATTGTTATGTCAAACAAGTACAACTGTGAAGAATCACGTTAATTTTCCTCATTTGAGTTGATTCTCCTATTTAAAATGGAAGTCTGATAATCATTGTAGGGTGAAGAGAACTTACGTGTTACCAAACTGGTGGTATGAAGTGCTGAACTAGCTGCTGGATGTATACTAAGCTCATGAGTTTCCAGTAACTCTAATATTCCAGAGTACTGAGAAACAAAGCCACCACAGAAGATGGGATTCCTCCTGAAGAGAAACCATTTCCATTTTGTAGTACATGTAATGGTTATAGACCATTTCGTACCCTGAACCAAAACGCTCTGTATGTTTAAATAGTCAAGTATGTTATTACACTTCACTTATGAAAACTGAGGCCTGAATGATGCTTGTGTGTATTGGTCTGAATGATTTATGTGGAGAAAAAAGGCAGAACAACAAGAATAGATGCTCATAAGCTCCCGAATTCCAGGTACTAATACTATTCAAGCCAGAATGGAGTGACTGTAGTAATTCAGATGCTGTGTTTTCTTAATCGTAACAGAATAAGGGTATTGGTAGATAAGCACAGATCTGAAATGCATGGAATTAAAAATACATCTCCCTACCAACTCAGATGCTCTTTCCCTTGAGAGAAGAAATCTTTGCATTTCCTGATGTTATCAACCAAATACTAATATTTGACAAATAATACTGTCAATACAATTGCCTATGTAGATATTCAGAGAAGGATCTGTTAAGAAGACAGGGCAGCATATTTTGAAGGTCCTGAAGATAACAGATTGCAACAATTATTTTATGGCAAGCACAACAATTCCATAGATGGGAGTCATTACACAACGGATGGATCTAGCACCTCCCTGCTTGTTTATGCAGTGCACTGTGATGGTGCTATTCATCCAAAATTCACTGCTCTGATCATCAGTGTATGGATACAGAACAGCTCTCCAATTCTGTCTAGCAGCATTTACTAGATGTCCCTCTTTTGCAATGAAGAAACCATCACTACTGACATCTCTACATATTTGCACTGGATCCCCCTACCAGCTGAGAGATTTTAAGGTTACTATCAGCTGTATTCATTCTGTAACACCTCATTATAATGCTTGAATTAAATGTAAGGTGTGTCAGCCAACCAGTGCATGTACAGGCTGTGTGACCTAACAACAGGCATGACCTTACTGTTGATCCATGATTGTCCCGGCACTGTTCAGATCATTTGAGAAGTGTTTTTTTGCCCTGGTGAAGCCCACCAAGCAAGTAATAAAATCTCTTTCCTGAATATAAATTAGATGGGAATTATCTGTATTTATCCTCCTACCACAGTGCAAAATAAAAAAGTATTTGTAGGGAACCCTCAAAGTTATGTGTGAGTTGATGGAGAAAGAATTCTTGTACAAATCAGGTCACTACCTGTGAGCATGCAAAGATACTTATTTTTCCCCAGGTAAAATTACTACTACAGACAAATAAGGAACAAATTACAGAGTACCGCTTTTAGATGGTAAATGACCTTCCAGGTTTAATAATCAATGCTAGACTTAGCTTCTAGAAGATAAAAAAACATCAGGAAGAAAGCCCCTTTATCCAAAACTGAGCAGTGTCCTTTAGTTCTGCAAATATAAGGAAGGTACGGACATCCTGCTTGTGATAGGGATATACAAACAATGGAGATAAAGGTTTATGGAAGAAAGGAAAGGAGATTGGAGTATTCTGGAACTGATTAGACTGTCTGAACTTCTTCCATTATCTGTTGAGTACAAGCAATCTTGGAGACCCTGCAAATGATTCTCAAAAGGGGTAAGGGAAGTATAAAAATCAATTGAGATTCATTGATGGTTCTTAATGCAAACAACATGTTGACACCTGCTGAAGGCAATGAAAAATAAATAACTGTGATCATTACAGAAAAAATTCTTTTCCCTATGAGCCCTTGCTGTTTTCTTACAGAGACGGAGCACAATAGAAAAGTAATAGAAAGAACTAGTAATAGGCTGGCTTGCTGATTAGGTTATTGATTATTCCTGAACTCTGGAGTATAAGCATCCAAAGACTAAAATGTAGTGAAAGAACCTTTAGGCACGTATAAGACAATCCATTACTGAACTAAAAAGGCCATCCTCTTCAAAGGGAAGACCTGTTCAGGATTCAGTCTATGCATAATCTCACTTACAGGCCCATAGGATTATAGCTATTACACAATACTAGGTGAAAGCTGTTACCATAGAATTTGATGAGCTATCTCCTGCTTCCATTGCAGCTTGCAGAGGTGTCTTAGCATTAGCTGATCCCACTGCAATCAAAGACTTCAACTGACTATTATACTCAGGAGAAAACCTGATGCAGAACAACTCACATCAGAAAGACTTCCTTCCCTAAAAGCTGAAACTTTCTGGTCATTTCTCTTTTGGAATATTTTTAAAAGATGTTCATTTATTCTTGATACATGCAAACAAAATTACTTGGAATCAGGTGGTAATAAAAGCATTCAAAATCCTAAAGAGATTTCAAAATCACCTTCCAACTGTTTCTGCAGCTGGTATAAATGAAGCTAAAATCCACCATGATACTAAGGTTGTTCATACATGCCTTTATGAGTATTGGAAATCTCTTAGGCAAAATAATGTGCAGAACGTCAAACAAGCTACAGCATTTTTGCAGAATTCTTTGTATTGTAATCTCCATTGTTTCTAAGGTCCTAAATTCTTGGAAATTATTACACACAGAAAGATATGCTAACACTCTATTACATAACAGGGATTATATTTATAAAATAAAAAATGTCTATCCCTTTGAACTGAGGTGGAAACAACTTTGTAAGAAGTCAGCCTAATTTGGTAAGGTTGCTGTAAATGGAGCAAACAGAAGCTTAATAACAACTGCTTCATAGAAGCTCAAACTAGTCTCAGAATGTTAACAAAGCCATAGAAGCTAACCAGGACATTAATAAAATTCAATGCAATATATGAAAAGAGCTGGAAAGGATGATTCTAAGCAGAATCACTTGTCATCTCTTGGTTTTGTAAAGACATATGTCAAACTTCACTTGATAAAACATAAGAATCATAAAAGAAATACTAATCAGTACTATCAGAATGAGAAAAGTACAGAATGCTTTCTGTTAAAGGAAAAGCAACCCTTACAAATGCTTGCAGTGACCATATTGAGGCTCTTGACTGCTGCAGAGAAAGTCTTGGTATATTCAAAATCCTTTCCAGTCTCACAATTTCCAACACTGTGGTTCTTTTTGCAGCTATTGGTTCTATGACAGATTTTTCAAACAAACACTGCTAATTCCAAAGTAAGAAATGCTTGCACTAAGCATGCAATCTATACAGGTAATCTTAACACTTAATCTTGAATGAATGGTAGCTTAGTTAATTAAGTGTTCTGGCAATGAATATATTTGTACCATGTGATTCAGTTGCAAAATCAAGATCTCTGCCAAAACAAAAAGCTGCAGCATCGAGGGAACAGTTGTCAATGAGTAAAACCCTTACGATGTCTGTTTTAAGAGGAATCAATGATTTATAAACTCTAACTACTTAGCATAAGACAAATCAAATCTTAAGTGTCCTTTTAAATAAAATGGTTTCTTAAGTTCTAAACCTCCAATGATTTCTATTGTGTTAAACTTAGCAGACATTTCTCACCATAAGTAATCCTTTTGAGATAATGTATTTCAGAAAGTATTTTTCAAATTTACTTTGAAATTGCTTTCACTTTATCTGAAGTTTACATTTCACCTTCATAAATATCTAAAGACAACATTAATTTAAATGTCACAATTAATATACAAATATCACAATTAACCATACTTTCATAAATGGGTATTTATGCCTCTCTCCCGTTTCCCTTGAGAAAAAATGGAGAGAGAATACATACACTCTTTTAAGTAGTTTTCCAAAAGGATAATCAGCGAGACTCAGTAATTATGGAAATGTTTAAGGAGTACAGTAGTAGGTACAGCAGGTTCTAGCGAAAAAAGATCATTCCCATTGTTACTAATGTGCTCAAATCAAACAGGCAGTGGAGGTTATGTACAGAAATGTCTGCTGCTTCACAGGAACAGAACCCTCCTTGCTAAAGCATGAGTAATTTCTAGAGCTGTGAAACCATGGAAGACCCTCTGGACTAGGAAGCACTTGTTTCTTATTTTAAAAATAGAAGAATACACACAAGGTAGCCTTTACAAGAATCCCGAGTTAGTTATATACTTCAAAAAAAAGTTGCATAAGAAATGAGTATTTTTGACTGCGTATCATCTGCAATATTATTATTATTATTATTCTAACATATGGTCTGTGTCATGAAAATGTTTACATCAGCAATTTTTGGGGTTTTAATTGCAAAACTTACCTTTCTGGACATGTTAAAATCACATTACAGTCATCTACTCAGTGCAATTATAGAATAAAGGCATCATCTCAATAATTAAAAATATCATATTGCCCCTTTCAAAGAGTTGTACCATCTCCCACACATTCTACTTTGAGGATTATGATGCATGCAGTATATGTTATCTCTGAACTACTGCTTTCCCTTGTAGTGACAATTGCCACTTTAGTGCTGGAGAGTGATGAAGAGCCTACACAGGCAGCAGAGTCATTCAGGTAGTATTTTCAGTAAGAGAGAGTAGGTGGAATTAGTGGATGAAGGAGACCATGCAACACATTTTAACTGTGAGCAAGAGCTGGGCAATGCCCTCCAGAAATCCAGGACCACACAATATTCTATTTAAAATGTTTCTAACATTGTAGTGACCCTGGCCGGGAGACCATTGCACACCAAGGAGTCAAGTGATCCACCAAACGGTTACCCTGCAGTTCCCACAGCAGGTGTGCTGTGCTCCACATCTAGCATGGCTTTCAGGACCACACCATGCTGCACAAATCCTTGGCCAAGGACAGACTCAGCCACCTCACTGTAATAGAGGAGCAGTAGGCAGCTCCCAGTCAGTACTGGTGATTCCACCACCAGTGTGGCCGTTCCTTTACCTGAAAGTGTAGCAAGAATTTCTCATGAGTGGAGAAATCTATCAGGGATTGATCCGATGCTGCACAAACACACGGTTCCCAGCATCTGAAGGGAGTAAGATTTATTTGCTACCCAAATTCCTCCTCTTAAATCTGCCTTATTAAAGCAGATATGAAGCCATTTGTTGTCAGGCCTCTCTCTCTCTCTCTCTCCCTCTTCCCTTTTCATTATAGCACTCTGACTCTACAGAAGGAGTTGTAATTACTAAAGAAGTTTCTTCTGTCCTGTAAGAGTTCTCTCTCCATGCCTGGTAATATTAATATCTGTGATATTTGAAGACTTTAAAAAGAGAGCAAAGATTTTTTTCTTCTGCTAAGAGTTATAAATTTGTGATTAAAGATCAGGTCTACCAGGAAACTAACAATTCTGTAGCAGCAGTATTTCAAGAGCTTTTACATTTGTACCCATGAATCTAAGCACAGTATTTGACACTTTCTCCACTTAGAATTTTTGGTTTTGGAGCTGTAACCAACCATACTGCTCAACTCTGAAAAAAAAATAAATAAAAAAAAATTAAGCCAATTGCCAAGCCACTGTAGCTATTTTTCCTAAATGTCACAGGTCATTTAGTAGTCCATTAAGTCTCTAGCTGCTGTTTCAGCTTTCACTTCTGTCTAACTCCAAAAGCAGAGATATTTTTAGTAGGTAAATCTAACCATTTTTTGTCTGTCACTCAAACTCCAAAACATCTCAAAGAAAACATCATAAGAGCATTGGCTACAGCAAATATATTTAGTTGGAATGAGCAGTATACAGCTCTACAAAAAAACCCAACTATACAGAGAAAAACATTTTTCATCAGACAGGTCCTTTTCTATCCCATTCCTTGGATTGTGGAAAACTTGAGTTTCATGTATTTTTGAACCTTTAGAAAAAAACTGATAATAATAATGATAAAACTGAGGCACAGAAAAGCAGACTACTACCTAATTTAAACGTACCCAGTTGAAAGTCATAACTAGCAAGTTGACATGTGGCCATCCTCATTTACAGTACTTACAAAAGAATACTATTTTGCTCAAGAAATAATTGCAGGCTAACAGAATAAACAGACGTAATCCCTTTGGGCTCCTTTTATTATCATGACTATTTTTGTAGGGAGATACTAAATTTCTCATTGACCTACTTGGAGAAAACTTCTGATTAGTAATCTCTGTTTCTTGGATAGATTTCACTGTTTGACTGAGTTTTGACAAGAAAATGTTTATTTCTTTTGCAAACTCTACTTTGGATGTTACCTTCAGTTCCCTGAAGATAATCCAAGATGGAGGAGAGGCGTAAATCAGGTTTTCATGAGAAGTTTTGTATAAGAGAAACAGCAACAATCTCGAGAACCATCTTAAATCAACCCTTCCTAGAAGTAACAGCAGAAAAATTGTTTATACAGCAGTATCATTTTTTTAAATTTTTTTTTATTTATTTTTTTTTTAATTTTTGGGGGCATTTGTAAGCTATTAGCCACCCTGTGTGTAAAATAGACTCACTATTATACCAGGGGTCCTCAAACTTTTTAAACAGGGGCTGGCACGCAGATGCAGTGGCAGGCAGCCATCTGCGGCTGCTTGGTTCCCCCCGCAACACCTGGCAGGGGGGTGGTGGGGGGGGTCTGTAAATACCGGGGGCCGGATTGAGGACCCTGGGGGGCTGTATCCAGCCCGCAGGCCGTAGTTTGAGGACCCCTGATTTAGACATTGTCAGTGATCTCGATGCACTGCATCTTCTTCCTGATTTTGAAGCCTACAAGTTGACGTGACTTAAGCAAAATACATTAAGTGCGCAATCAGAGAAAAAGAACTTGTACCCAATTTGTTAATTCTGAAGAATTATGTTGTGCTTGTTGATGATGTGTCCAGAGAAAGGCAACAGAGCTGGGGAAGGGTCTGGAGAACAAGTCCTGTAAGGAGCGGCTAAGGGAACAAAGGAGGCTCAGGGGAGACCTTATGGCTCTCTACAGCTACCTGAAAGGAGGCTGTAGCGAGGGGGGTGTCATTCTCTTCTTCCAAGGAACAAGTGATAAGACAAGAGAAAACGGCCTCAAGTTGCTTCAGGGGATATTTAGATTGGATATTAGGGAAAACCTCTTCACTGGGTTGCCCAGCATTGGAACAGGCTGCCCAGGGAAGGAGTTGTGTCACCATCCCTGGAGACTTAAAAGATGTGTAGATGCTGTGCTTAGGGACAGGGTTTAGACTTGGCAGTCCTGAGTTAATGGGTGGTCTTGATGATCTTAAAGGTCTTTTCCAACCTAAATGATTTATGATTCTATGATAGAACAGTTTCTTATAATTAAGACCACAAAAAAAGATGAAAGTTGAAGATAGTTGATCACATGTTCATCCCATGTTTCAAGTATACTCAAAATACATAATTATGATAGAAAAAAAATCTCCTTTAGTTTTCTTTCTGGATTATTTAGCTATCCTTAGAATGCAATTTAAGTGCTCAAACATGTCCAGTATTGTTTTCATTGGTAGAGATCTGAGTGAATTTAAAAATGTTTTCAACAAAAGCTAGTCTGAAATTAGCTATTTATTCCACCACAAAGGAAAACCGTTATTTTTCCCTTTTATTTTTCAGTTTGTATATTATGAGATTGCCATGTTTTTAGATTAACTGCAACATAATTAGCTCAGTCTGTTGTCAAGACTATGTCTCTGCTAAAATATTATTTGTTCAAATGTAGGGATTTTAAAAGACTTTAAGGTACTAAAATCGTGCAAAAAATACTGAAATTACAAAATATTCTTCAAAGACACACAATTACATTAAAATCTCTATGTTACTTCACACAGAATATTTAAATATAAAAATATATTCTAAAAGTGACTGGGTACCCAGATACATGAGCTGTATCAGTTGTTTTACTTACAGCAAAATGGCAAAAGTAGGGAACTGTGCCACAACGATTAAAGCTTTGTGCCTATAGATCAAGTATTGGCTGAATGATCAGCACGTGTGTCCTAAATGCTTTCCATAGTTAGGACTTATTCACAGAAAACCTTGTAATTACCATTTTATCTGTGCACTATTGTTGCCTCTTTCTTTTGTTGGGTCTCTCAGAAGTCAACTCATGAGATTATTGTGCTTGTGAAAGCTTTAATTACAGTTAAGAGCATAATACTTCACAAATACCCATTTTTCATTTTTGAAACACCACCACTCCTTTGGTTTCCTCACGTACAGAAACATTCACAGTTCTGAACAATACTTGGAGACATTTAGAGCTTTTGTATGTAAAGCAGTTCTTTTCAGTTCCCTGATTTTAAGCTTAGGCATCCTTCCTTCAAAACAGCCTGAGGATAATTGTCTGTTGCCTTTTGCAGCCTTCAGATACTCCGTAAAACTAAAGTGTTAGCTTCAGTGTCCCAAATGACACTCAAGATTTATTTTTACACACTGCCTCTTTTATATAGTGTTATTCCCTAGCAATATTTATCAATATATAGAACACGTTCCTTGCTTCAAATATATAAAGAATAGTTGGTTTCTGTTTTATCAAAGGACAAGAATTTTAAAATGTCTTGATGTTAAACTCTTATCTTCATAAGGTATCCTCAGATACATAGCTTCATTTTCAAGAACGATGAATGTTAGGTATTATTTTAAATTATGTTCAACTACCATTACCGCTTCACTGGTGAGAATGCAGAACAACCCTTTAAAATAACAAGACTGAGCAGTATAAATTTCCATAGGGGATCAACCTATTTGTTAATAGAGAGCCTAATGTCACCATGCTACTGAAGCAACATATTGAAACTGTCACAATATTTTAAAATACAAGGCTATTTTGACAGAGCGTAACAATAGTAACAAAGCAGGTGATAAATAATAAGAGAAAATAGAAATATTAGTCTATGCAGAAATGGTGAAAGCAAATATACGTGTTACCTTTGCAGTCTTACCATTTCACCCAATCTTGTCAGAACAATGAGGCAACTGAAATTGTTTCTGACAGAACAATCCTAGAAATCTTTGTGTATTTTTTATATAAGAATATTTAATAAAACAAAACTCTCCAACCACTGCACCTTTACTGAACTTTGATGATTCAGTGGCATTCTCTCCCTTATACATTTCTCTGAGGACAATTAAGTCACATCATTTCTGAAATCCTACTATAATTGAAAGGTACAGAAACAGTGTTACACTAAGTAAAATCAAAATGCTAGCTATTTTATCATGGGGGTATTCAAAAAAAGAACATCAAAGCACAGGGATAATGAAAAAGAGAAACATTAAACTTTAATCTTATATTAGCGTTTAACTTGAACAGAATCATTTTTCTTGCCTAGATAGGCACATGCTAGGAAACATGTCCATAGGGAGCTCAGAGATATCCCAGAACAGCAAACACTGTGACTTTGGCCACAGCAAATTACATTATGTGTACTGTAATATCAAAACATTCTGTTTAGCAAGCTACTTTCTCTGGCACCCAAATATGTAATACTGCTGTGGTCCAAACAAATACATTATCAGTGTTGTCTCCACACACCATGGCAAAAATAACTGGCTTTTGTTACAACCATAGCTCTCTGAGATAATTTGTCCACAACAGTCCCACTTTATAAGGAATCTGCTGCCTGAGCCAAGATGGACCCACCTCATTCAGGCAACACCTGCACCCTGCACTCGTGTCTGTCTTCTCCTCACCCTGTGGCATCACTTCTTAGTTCCCTTACACAAAAGCAATGAAGAGAAGCAGTTCCATTAACTACGGCTCACACAAACTAAACAACCATATAAAATATGGTGGTTATCAATGCTAATTAACACAATAAGGCTTTTTATCTCAGAAAAACAAGAGAAAGCTCTTGAGAAAGCTTTTTTCTCCTGTGTGCTTGTGCTACAGGAGCAGACTTCAGGAGGAGAATTCCTTTCAGCCTGTTAACATATCTGGGCTTCTTTACTTAAAACTGTTGCTATATAGTATTTTTTAATGTGGAATAGACCTCTTCCTGCAATTTTTTTCTGGATCCTTTTAACAACGTGTTGTCAAGAGGATCTTAATTAAGATACTAATGTGTTCAAGTTACATTTCTGTGGTTTTAAGCAATTTTATATACAGCTCATATGAAATTTTGAATGCTGGGTGATGTTCAGAAAACTATGACAGGCACAGAAGTAAAATAACAATTTGACTGGAAACCAAACTTACGAAAACCAAGTAACACTTTATCTGTTCCTCATATGGAAGTGCTTCTATAAATTTGATAATTCTATAATCTGACTCCAAATGTTTTTCAGCCCTACTGTGTCATTTTTTCCGATTAGGGGACCGGCCCTTCACACACCATTGTATATGGTGGGACACCAGAGGTTCACACATAACAAAAAAGGTTACGCACTGTGGTCTGGGTTCCCTTCCTAACAATTACTTACAGTTTTCCCCCCTTGCCCCTTCAGTTTGTCCTGAACACTGAGCTAGTAGTAACCAGCACAGCACACTTCTCAGACCTCATTCTTGGATCACAATCATCCAATCAGACTGCATTTTATATGCAAATTTAGGATTTTTTTTCACACCTCCCATACACATCACTTAAGATTTACCTTCACTGAATTTCCTCAGATGGTTTGTCGCCCAGTCACTCGGTATCTCAATGTCCCTATTTGCAGTTATATTTCATTTATCTACAAATAATAATTTTCATAATTCACTAAAACATTACCTGTAAATAGCTGTATAGCCTGAAGGTTTTAAAAAAAAAAAAAAAAAAACAAAAAAAACCCAAAGCAACTGATCTCCTTTCTTTCTATGTATACAGTACCAGTCAGTATTCATCTATTTTGACAATAATAAAAGGCAAGAACTTTCAGAAGTCTATTTACTACAAGAAAAGATCACACTGTAGAACTCCCTCAAACTCAGTCAAGCCCCTAATCAATTATGACAGGACAACATGAAATTTCCTTCACAGATCTCAAAAAAGTCACCAGCATACATTCTTATAGGGTAAATATAATGAAACAAAACTTAATGTAACAGGTCATATGGAAAATTATTAGGGCTTCTATATAAATTTGATTTACTTTTATACTTGCAAGAAGCTATCTGCTGCTTAACAAAGGTGAGCTATTTTCTCCTCTCATTCAGGCTAAGTGATATCCCGTTTAAAGAAGTGACTTTTCCAGTGAGAACAGATGCCACTGAAAGCATTGTCCAGTATACTGGGTCAGACGAAAAGCAAAGAACTATGTAAGAGTAAGTAAGAAGATGCCCCAAGACGTAACAGGGTTTCAGGTCATGACTTATACAGGTATGTATTTAGCAAAAATGGAAAAGGAAAGAAAGCCAGGAAGGAGTCAGAGAAAATTGGTTTCTATGGCCACAGGGAGAAGCAGAGATATTTTTTATGTGGGAAAAGAACAAGAGATTTGAAATCTCTTGTTCGTTTCTAAAGTATTTAGTGAAGAAAGATTTAATAGACGTACAGGACTATGGTAATGAAAAATCTGATACACATTAATGTCCCCCTCTTAATGGCAACAACACCGAGAATGCCTAAATGCTTGGTAATCAGAAAGGCTTGAAAGATCAACAACATACTGGTTTGTCACGTAATTTTCAGCTATTTTTCTTTTTTCATCTACAGATACTTTTCTCTTTGCAGGTGAACTACAGAACTATTTTGTTTGCTTTGGAATGTAAATAAAAATATTACTAAAATATTACTAAAATGTTTTTATGTCAATGGCATGGCATTTCAAATTAGATGGATGCACTATCCTCCTGCCCTTCCCTTCGCCATGCTGTAATATTCCATGATCTGCAAAACACAGGCTAAACTTAGTTTGGATGTTCATAAGACCAAATTTCACAGTAAAATATAAAATGTGTTAGTTTGAATCCTTCTCACATTAGAACAGGAATTAATAAGAATGCTTCAGCATCTTTATATTCAAGAAAGCTTAAAAGACGAAGGTAGCTTGCTGAGGTGGTCTCCTTTGTCATTTCTGGAGCCATGCTGTCTCCAAGGCCACTGAGCCTATGAAACATAAGATGGAAAACAGCACAAAAACAAGAAGAGACAATTTCTATTTTCACATGGGAAGTTAGTGAGTATGCTTCTTCACCCAGAGCATCTAGGCATTTGATGTCCTTGCCAGGAAAGCAGAAGAGTGCTTGTGATACACTGAGCAGTCCATAACAGTGATCAGAGTTTGATCACTAACAGATGTAAAAAAATTTGGGCCGCCTCCAGATGCTTGCTAGTGTCTCTTCCAATCAAAAAAAGTGGATTGGCCTTTTCAGTGCCAGATGCCAAAAAGAGTGGATGGATGCTCAGCTTCTCCTGCCCTGGTTGCTTGGTTTATATCATACACATCTCTCAAAACAGTACAGAAGCAGCAAGGCAAAGAGCAAAAACAGAGCATGCCTGTAACACTGTTAATGGCAGCAAATGTCTGGGCCTAATAGAAATCCCATCAAATGCCAGGGAAGATCGACAAAGGCACGGGTGAATCCTGCTGTCCAATCAATAATCAGGGAACAGCAATACAGACACTTCAGCCATATCTCTTTCTACATTCTTTTTTGTGCAGACGTTTTTTTGGTTGAGAGGTCTGTGTCTGCAGTGAGTCTCCATCATCCACCAAAGATGAGAGGAACAGATGAAAAGCCCCTTTCAGCGAGTACTCCCTAAGGAATTTCTATATAAAAGCTTGAGATAGCAATAGCCATTAGCACAGAGAACAGTCATGTTCTTCAAGCAAAAAGAGTCTCAAACCTATCTGAGCAGAAATAAAACAATTGAGTCAAACCTGATATCCACAACTACCACTTCATAGGTGGGGAAAATAAATCCCACAATAGAAAAGGCATTTTTACAAAACACTCATATTTCGGTGGTGTGAAAGTGTGCCTAGACAGCGGTTCAGGCTTGTACAGCCACGCTTGGCACCAAAACCCCAGATTCTAAGCCACAATCTAATGTAACATAGACTGCGCTTTCCGGAAAAAAATAAAAAACAGTTTTAGAAGAAACAAAACCAACTTAAAACAACAACAACAAAAAACCCTGACATAACACAACAGATAATGAAATCACCATCACCTAAAAACAATATAATACGATACAATATAATATAATATAATCAGCTATTGACAAGAACTGAAAGTATGGAGCACAAATGCATGGCATGGGGGGACAAAAAGCTAAAAGCACATTATCAGTACTGCAAGGGATGTAAATCTCTAGCCTAAGTAACTCTATGAATGTACTTACAGCATGAATGCATACACTCAGACAAACAAATAAAGGAATGTCATTTTTTGTTTCCTATAATGTTTTTCATTATTTTGTTACATTATCTCACACACAGATCTCATTCTTTCCAGCACAGAAACAACAAAAGTCTGCAAGATCATTTAAGCATTTAAGGATTAACACAGCAAGTAAAAACTCAAAGCTCTGTCATCTAAACAATGTAATTTATTAAATTTTTTGTAAGTCATATGTAGCTTGAAAAAGAATAGTAATCAGTGATTGACTCTGCTAATGCAGGATTTAAAAATTAACTCAGGAAGAAATCTGTGTGTACACCAGGTAAAATTTCATTACAGGAAAATACAGTAAGATTTAAAGCTGTTCTAACATGTTCCACTTCTCAACTGTCCTAGATGGATTCATGGCCATATGAAAGCCTTCCTTACAGAAACCTGAGAACCAAGTAGGAGATCCAAATCTGGAAGTTTTTCAGGGATTTCATACACTAAATTGAGATCTCAATGTAACGTCTATTTTTTGTTACTGTTTGGGATACTTGCAAACCCTTTTCTTTTCCTGTCTGCAGGAGCACAATGAAACTGCCTTCTGGGGGCATGTTAAGAGAGTTAAAAGACAAGCCCTCAGTTTTAGCCAACACACAGTGCAGCATTAGTAATCTAATGGAAGAACATATGATCATCACACATTGCCTTTAAATCTTTCTGAACATGTATCTGTAAGCTTTGGAGTCCATGGAGATCCTATTTGTTAATACTTATTAGATATTCAATTGATAATATCCTTTTATGTCATGTTACTCAGTAGGAGCTCTTGTGCCATCAGTTAGTAATTCTAATCTGACTGGTAAGAAGAAGGAAAACATTGGCAGAAAAACTGAGAACCAGAATTGCCCTTCCTGCAAGGTAAATAGTAAAGCTTCTTGGTACTTTACATTTCTCAGTAATGGTATTGGCGGCAGCAAATACTTTAAACAGCTGAACCCTCTTCAAAAAACTCTGATTCTGAAAGGTCACGGAAGAGAAATCTATTTTTCCTTTGTGCTGGATCCACACAGATACACAGAGCAATAATCTCAGCAAATTGTGATGCCTGCCATTATAAACCTTGGAGAAACTTTTTGTGGAGACCCTCAGCAAATGCTGATATACTTAGCAGATGAACATCAGGGAAATAATGAAATAAATCAGACCTAGGACTTAAACTCCTATGCAAAACTAGGATAATTGCACATCTCTTTGATTATGTAATGCATTGTTGATTCTGTAGAAGATGCAAGAAATATTTAAGTGTCCCACCACCCACTATCAAGATACAAAGCCAGTTTTGCGAAGTCTGAATATTTTGAACCACAATTCTGTTCTTATGGGCTATCCACCACAGTGCTAATGACTACCTTTCTTTCATTCCTGATTTTTTGATACAGGACTATAAACCAGAACTTGATGACAAATTGCAACTTACTTTTTCCATACATTGATAAACATAAAAATGCTTTGAAGGCTCTAGGCCAGTGTCTCTTGGCTGCACACAGAGGTTGCATGAGTTTCATCAGTAACTCCTACTGGCATAAAGAACAGATTCTGACATACAGTATTCTGTGGGTATATGACACCACAAGGTCTACAAACCACATGTGCTCAGTCTCTGAATAGACTAATTTTATCTGTAGTAACTTCAAAGGTACAGATTTTTGACGTCAGTGTCCAACTTCACTCTGAAATGCAGCTCACTGACACTGAAATTAGCTTACTTTGTTCATAAGATATTTCTAGATACAATTGTGTGAAAAACTTAACAACTCATTAGTTCCTAAATTCTCTATAGCAACTGATCTTTAAGAAAAGGTTCTCCATTTCCCTTCTGGCTACTTCCCTCTCTCACATGTTGTTTATAATTTTCTACTCTTGGATCTTCATCACTGGAGTTTGTTGCTTCACAGACCTAAGACAATCTGAGAGGAATGTGTTTCAGCTATTCATGAAGAGGATTTTCATATAATAAACTATTAAGTGAACGCATACTTCTAAAGCAAAAAAGAGAGATATTCTGTCATTATTCAGGGGAAAAAGTCTGTAGTCTTAAATGTACCCTTTCATACTTTATGCATATGTGCTTTCATTTAAAAAGCAACTATAGAACAATTACAACTATTCTTTGAGGAGCACACAGTATGCCTCTGTGTGAAAGGGTGGATAATGGAACAACAAAAAAAAATCCCACCTTCCTCCAGAACTGCTTTATATCTAAATCTACAAATTTACAACCATTACTAAGAAAAATTTCTAAGAAGATTTCTTAATATTAACTACTAGAGGAGGTAACCATTTAACCTTGTTCTCTACACTGGAAATATCTGCCTTGTACCACAAGTACAGTTTCAAAAGAATGAAATACAATGGCAATGTCTTTCTTGTGTGAACTGCTTTTATGAATTGAACACCTGCTGCCAAATTAATTTCTGGTCTTGAGACCGAGATGCATGCATGTGCCTACATGAAAAGCATATGGGAAAACACTTTAAAAATAATTTAAATTCCTTTCTGCTTTTGATTTGCAAATCCTAGCAAACAAAGTATTTTTTTAGAAATCTGTTAAGGAGTGGTCTACTCATTCACCAAGTCTTCCTGTAGAATAACAATCCTTCACAACATCACCCAATTCTTTTGTAATGAAAGAATGCTGAAACCAAAAAGAACATCTCTCATGGTATTATAAACTGTAAGATGCTACTGTTGACATATAAAACTACCCACAGGCACATCACACAAACTTTCCCTCATTGGTAATACGTATAAATTGTTCTTCAGTCAAGGCAAACTCCACATTGTAATAGAAATTGTATTTTGTCATTAATGTCATTAACCAAAAATAAAGAAATGTTGTTTGCTGACATTATTTTCCTCTCAAATGCAATTGCTTTAATTTCCAATCAGAAGATGTTCTTCAAAACCAGGGTTGCCCGACATGCTCACCTGTCCCTATGTACATGAAATTATTTGTCTTGGAAGACCTCTCCTTTAGGCACAACATACTACTACCATGGACAAGGAGCAAGACTGAAATCTGCCAATGTGTTTTTGCATGTTTGAAAAGCTCCTTGCTTACAGGACAAATAATTCTGACAAGAATAAACTTCTAGAGAAAGTCGAAACTTACACACTTTCTCAGAAATATGCTGTAATTCCTCTATTTACTGTCTCCATCAGTTCCTGCAGTATTTTAAAACCAGCAGGTACTGAAAATGCAGTGTCATTGCTTAAACTGGTGTAGAGAAATGACAGAAATGCAGATGGCTATACATCCATTTAGGCATTCACTCAGTTTTTCCTCCTCTGAGAGCTTCTCTTATGGAAGCATTGGTCCTGAAGATCCTGTGATAGAAGACATTTCTACCTTCTAGAAAAGTTTTCAGGGGGGAAAGCCTGCGATGGTATCGTCATACGGTTTACCTGTTGAGCACACTCATGTTGGGAACCTAAGCACCTATGACAAAAATCTTGAGAAGGTAAGCTGCATCACACTCCATTTCAGACTGACAATAGATGCTGAGGAACCATAGTGGTGATTGGTTCCACACAATTCTTCCTAACCTTGCTAAGGTGCTTGAGGGTAGCTAGGGTACATACTATCATTTCTGCCATAAATACTCCTAATTCATATGCCTATAAGCATGCCAGACACACTTAATTTTGGTAAGTGGGATTCACTGCTTTGATTATACCCAACACTGACATATATATCCATTCAAAAAAATAGGTACATACATGTACAGGCAATATTCTAGATACATGAACCACATATGATCTCACAGTACATATATACACATAGTAAAATCACACTTACACTAAACACTCCAGAATGGAAACATTATAGAGACATACAGGTTATTTTTTACATTACTAATACATTTAGAAACATTCATTTCATTAATCTTCTAAAGGCAAGTATATTAAGGCTTACAGAGCTTTTCCTGTTCTATAAATTCAGAGATACAGTCTTGGCTTACCAGTGGTGTTCTACCTAAGATGTAATTGCACAAATTAACAAAATCAATACATGTTTTCCTCATAAATTATTTTGAGCTGTAGAAGAGGTTAATCTACCACTTTTTCTAGAATAAATGGAAATGCTGTCAAAGAGACTTATTTATTTGCCATAGCAATTATTGCTCTCTGTCTGATAAAGGTACCCTCTTTTGCCATTTAAGCAAGCAGTTTACTTTGTAAGGACTATCAGAAAACATGAATATTGCAACTCCTGTGAATATAACTCATCAACCTGTCAACTTACACTATATATTAAAAATGGAGCTATTCTTGCATAGTTCATCAAATTAAACACCTTATATATTTCATGTTTAAATAGGGGAGAGTTAATTGTGAGGCGTTGTGCATGGAAGAAGATTCTGTCCTCTCTAGAAGTAACATTCCAATAATCTCATTTGCTTTCTCTTTTATTTCCTCCTCTCCCCTTTTTCTATTCAAAATCTGCTTGGAGAACCTTTCAGAAGTTAAGACTCTCCCTACATTTACTGCAAGGATACTTAGTCTCCCTGTTTGCCAGCTGATACTAAAAACACATATATACAAAAGAATACTTTTCCATATGCGATACAGATTTGTTCATTATACTCACTGCTGGCGTGTCCTCGCATCTTCCAGTAGTGCCTTATTTCATATGAACAAAACCTATTGTATTACAGCTTGAGAAGTTCAATCATTTAAGGTGTGAGAGGTGGGCTGACTTCAGTCACAACCACAAAAAGCCCATTACCTGAACAAGACAAGACAACTACCAGAAACAAGTAAAGGAGGCGATTTTTTCCAAACACTTCAAATAGTTCTGACTTCGAACAATACAATCCTCCCTCCTCTCTTAGAAGCTGGCACAACTTAGATCAATGAGTAACCAACCCACCCCTTGCTGTTTCCTAGGATCTCGGGCATTTTAACATCAGCTGATTAAGAAAGAGCTGAAAAATCAGAATAGGCCTTCTTCACAGGTGGAGGGGAAAACACATTCCTCTGACTACTGGTCTTGCCTAATACCATAAGTGCCTAAAAATAAAAGTATTTCTTATTTCCCAGTACTCCATCTTACTTTGTTCACTGAACTCAGTTTACACAACAAAACCAGAAATATTTGCTTCTTTTTCTGCATCTTCAACATCAGCAAAATGTCAGCGAATCTGGATTTCTTATATTAAAGGAGAAAGATTATGGTTTAGGGTTTTTGTCATTTTTGTTTTTATAGTTTTGGTGCAGTTCTCTGAAAGTGAAAACACTACATAACACTACTGAGTTTTGAAAATTTTTTCTTTCTTTCTAATACCAAACTCTAAACACTGGACCTACCCTAAGAAATCATGATCCTTTTGATAATTCAAGACAGATGTGTACATGAAACTCAGAGGAGAGAAAAGAATTTTGATCACGACAGTGTAATAACTTTGACTGATACAGATACAGGCAGTCACTGTACTTGCTTACAGTGGGTTTGACGCTAATTGAGGAGGAATAAATCCTCACAACTTTACACACTGTGAAGTCCTATCTAGATCAGATGATTATGCAACCAGTTCCCTTTACTAGATTTTAAACTACTTTTGACTCCTTTGCACAGCTGAAAATGAGCGTATGAAACAGCACAATAGGTTAAGTAATCACAATGAGCAAGCAATACATCAGACTGATGACTACCAATCACATAAAGAACCAGCTACATAGACCAAGCTACCAGATCTAGGCAAATTCCCACCTAGTACCCATCTTTTACTCCACTGAAGAACAAAATTCATACAAATTGCTGAAGTACTTTCCATGAGTGGACTCCACTAAAGTGAATTTTGTTGTAATGCACATTGCATTGGAAGTAAACCTGTATTTTTTGTTGTCATGTCCCAAAATCACAGAGCTTTTAATGATTCTGAGTACCAGTAACTTCATACGATCCCCTTCTTAAGACAGATAATATTGAAAAAACATGGATGTGCTTCTGATCTCAAAAGTAAAATGAACTACATTTACATTTACTTTTGTTATGAAAATGTAACTCAATATACACACTAGTCCTGCATTTCTTTTCAGGTAACAAAACAGAAATATGCTGAATTACACAAGTTTTTGGCATCAAGCAAACCCTACTGAAGTCACCTTAAGCTGAAGATAATCTGTACTTGTAAAAATAATAATTCTATTTTGGATGCCTAAATATGGATCTAATAATTTTACTTTAGATACTTTTTCCCCCATGATACACTTCAAACCAAGAAATAACATGGCTTTTTAATGTAATATTTCTGTAATTTTTCAAGTAAAGAAATTCAGTGTTCAAAGGCAGTAATACTGTACCTTGATTTCTTCTATTTCGTCTGGCACTATCTTGTATGCAGATATAGTCCCACCCAACCTGAAATCAGGAGAAAAATAATATTCTCTAAAATCAGAAGAAAAATATTCTTAAAATCAGTAATACAAAACACAGCATGCAAATGGTGTCATGACTTGTTCCACAACACAAACATTCCTCCCAATGTAGAGGTAAAAGCCACCAAGCCCCACAACAGCAGCAAAAAAACAACCTTTCATTTCTTTATCCAATGAAAAAACTTAATGTGATTAAACATTAGAAACAAGGTGTCCTTCATAGTCTGAAAGACAAGAATTAGGTCAACCAAGCAGAATTACTATCAGCAGGATATTATTCTTTATATTAACAGCCATCAGTCATCATATTCTACAATTTCTTGTTTGTTGTCTAAGTCATATGGGTAAACACTTGAAGCCTTATGTGCTTTGTATTCAGTGTTTCGCTAAGCTGCTATACAATCTTAAATGCATCCAAATTCAATTCTATAAACTGATATTTTTTTTAATTAGACGTGCAGGTACAGACCTCACAAACCACACAGTTTATGGCTTCCATGTTGGAAAAGTTTCTGCAGTTCATGACTGGTAATAAAAAGTGGGTTATGCACAATAGTTGGCATTGATATAGAAAAACAGAGGGGTTTGTTCCACATTGAACTTACTGAACTTGTCTACATTCTGCAGAAATTTATGGTAAAGAACAGTTCACATACTGAAGACGTATGAATAGCATGTAGTATAAATGGTGGTAAATATTACATTTTCCCCAGAGACGTGCAGACATGGCTTCTTTTATTTTACTATTTCTCTATATATAAAGCAGTATCATTGATAGTGACAATTCAGACCTAAAAATATAACTGCACTAATGACCTCCCTGCTGGCTCTGCACAGCAACACTAGTAATTTTCTGGGTCCTACAGAAAAGGAAATCACGTAAGAAACTATTTATTGTAAAGCAGTAAACAGCTATCAAATGTGCATTTGTATAATCTTCCCTAGTATTGGAATTTTCAGTATTTCTATGCAGATATATTTCCTTATATTAAATCTTGATATTATTATACATACCGTTTTCTCAACCTAAAAAGAGGAGGAGAGAGTAACATGGAAAATACAGTAAGATTTTCCTCACAAGTCCTTCCTTTCCACATCTCTACATTTAAGTCACTCTCAGCAATTAAGAGTTTGAAGGCTTTAGACAGAAGATTAAGTCTGCATAGGAAAAGTCAAGTGTGAAGGCCACCACTGCTCCATGTAATATCACCTATGATTTCCAAGGTAGAGACAGGGTCCAGAGATTACAGCATTGATACTAATCATCAATGGAGTTGAAAGTTGAAGAGAATCGAAACTTTTTTTTGCCAGTGCAAGTACAAATATGAGCTTCTATTCTTCACTATACCTGACCTTTGTTCAAATAGTGTTTTCAGGGACAGCTACAAAAATTTGTTTTAACATCATGATGAAGGATTGCTTTCTTCAGTGCATGTTATCACTGCACATGACTATTGCTATTGAAATGATATCTGTAAGAAAACATTTTTTATTCAGTTCTTACAGATCCATTCATGTCCGCACTCTGGAGTACCCAAAAAATAACTTCATTGACTTCCTACCCTCTAGCAGAAATGGATAACAGGGCCTCTGCTGCCAGCACTCCACCAGCCAGGAAACCTGGCAGGCTTCTTTACTGGCCACCCTTGGCACAGCTATTAAGCACTTTCTTGGAATACATCAGGAAAAAAAATTAAAAATCAAAATAATTGACTCAGTAAACTCATCAGGCTTGCTTAAACCATTAATTAGCATCATTTTCTGCAAATACATCTGCAAAATTTTATGTCAAGAGTTTAACATACGCTGAATCTGCCAAGTTGCCGTCCAAATGGTAGCACCATTTAAAGTAAAACGTCAGTTACAATTCCACATTTTTTAAAGAGAAAGTTATGTTACTGTTTAAATAAACAATCACTCACCTATAGCTCCAGCTCACCATACCAATCTTAATGCATTTTCAATCACAGACTAAAACCTTTAGCTTGAAAATCCAGGCTACACATATAACAACACATTTGAAACTGAAATAGAACCAGACACATGTATACAATTCTATAAATACCTAGGAGCTGAAATGAAGGTTTTCTAAGGAAGTCAATACTACCTTCATTTCATAACATTAAGGTTTCACTCCATCTTATAACTCCTGGAAGACAGATCCACCACAGCAGATTGCTAGTTAACTCTGGTACCATAGAGGACATAACAGACATTTGACTGTGTATAAAGTTTGGGTGTGAGTTTCACAGAAGTTTAAAGGCGTCACACACACTGGGAGGAACTAGTTAACACAGCCTGAAGTCTTCGTAAGTATATGTGAGGAACAGATTTTTTGGTTTTACTATATAATAATGTATCTATGAGATAAAAGGTTTTAAGCTGCCTATTTGGCAGCCTGTGAGTAGTGAACAATAACATACAGATAAAATTTAAAAACAGTCTGCTTTTTACACTGTGATCAGAAAAGCAAGGCACCAGCTAGCATGAGTATACATTAAGTACTGTGGGCTTTGTACTCCAGAATATAATGCAGCAAAGAACATGTTAGAAAGGCCAGAATTCATCAGGGACCCAATTTTTGTGCAGATTCACTCTTCATCTTTCTCATTTTTTAGTTTTATTACAGATTTTATTATAGTTTTCTCTAGTTGAACAACAAAAGACACAGCATCCTACAATATAAATGACATTTTGTCTCAGAACAAATACAGACCCAACCAAGAGCAAAGGTAAATATACAGCCAGGTATTGCCAGCAAGCTGAAAAGACAGTCACAAACTTCATCTAGAGAGACCTATTGCACCGTCTGTCTCTCCCAAACTGCAGTATTTTCACACTATAGCAAGCCAGACTATTTAATAATGAAATTATTTTAAATACTAGTTAGCTTTAATTTTTCACATCTATACGTAACAGATAATCTCTGAAAGGTTCCACAATTTATATTCAAATTTCAGTAAACATCAGCCTCATCAGGTCTGCGCCATACCCTGCATGTAATACAGAGAACTGAGGTGTCTAATAGCTTTGCAGAAGAGGAGTGAAATTATTCCTAGATGTAGAAATCCGAGCTGACACAATAAAAACAAAGAACCACACCTTATATTGGGCTAAACTGGTGAAGGTCTTTGAGGAGATAATCAGAAAAGACAGGATATAGATCCATAAAACTAATTAGAAAATAATAAATCTTATATAACAATTTGCACAGGAGTTTGTGAAAGAATAGAAACTTTGCATCTTTTTTAGGAAACTTCTTGGAAAAAAGTGCATCTCAGGTTGGCATATAATGCATAGACTGGGTTCGCAGGAAGTTCACAAAAATGTTTCGGAGAATGTGGAAAGCAAGGTTTCTATAGCAACCTAAGAAATCAGCAAAATAGAGGAAATAAACTGAAGTGAGGCCAATACGGTTGTATTGGAACAGATGGAAGCTTTACTACTTCACAAATTAAAGCAGAGTATCATTGAGGAGGGAAAACCTGAAATTCATCCAGGTTAAGGAAAGTTAAAAAACTAGGAAGAACTGTGCTCAAAAGGAGGCAAGAGTCAATGAACCACAACCCAAATGGGAAGAGAACTCAAGAATGCAAAACTTAAAAATAAATAAATTACAGCTCTGTTAAAACAACAAACTATCCATTATTTTAATGTTATCCTTTTATGAGCTGTTTGCTGTGTTTCAATACCCTATCTAAAACAGAAACTTAATTTCTCATTTTTAAACATTTATTCTGGATATAAGGTTAAAACTATCACAGTGTTATTTTCCATACAGTTAGTTTGGACTTCTGACTGGATTTCCCTTGTGCCCCTGTATACGTGCATGTGCCAATGGACTCATTGGATTATTAGTGCACAACTACATCATGTCCAAGACACTTGTGCACTTGGACTGAATCAATATAGATTGGCTTTTATAACTTGTATTCTAACCAAAGATATGAACACAGTCTTTATATACAGTTCCACATTCAGTGACTGTCATAAGAAGCTGAGCTATTGATTCATCTGTTACTTTAATAAATGAGTCACACTGAATGCAATGAAGTCAATTTTCTAAAAATATCTTGTAGCCAGCTTGGCTGCTGTCATCTGCTGAAGTTCTCCAATACCACTTTAATTAACATTAATGTTTCTTCAGATAGATCACTGTCTAAATTATATCAAGTTGTCACTAAACCTCCCAGTGAAACTCTGCTTCATCTTTAAATGAAAGCAAAATTCAAAATCCTCTGCTCGACTTTTTTTTTCCCAGATCCATCTCATAAATATGTTCATTATCTACCATCAGGATATTTTATCTTTTGACTGATGTATAAACCAAGCAGAATATTCAAGAGAGACTGTGCTTGTGAGCAGATCAAATGACTGGAAGCCAGACAGGATATTTCCAGTTCTAAGGGCATGTTCATTTTATCGCAGGCTACTAAATGAATACACGTGATGATACGACTCCTGCTGGAGCCAACTGACCAAGACAGCATTTTTAGCCTACTCAGCTGGGCTAGCTTAATGTCGACCTGTGAGACATCAGCAAATCACCTTGCCTTGGATGCTCACAGACAGCCAAAACTTCACAGAGTATTCCTAGGAAAGAGGTGGCAGAATTACATTCAAAGCAACTTTGTTCTCCACTGCCTGTAAAGAGCATACATTAAAGGCAGACACAAAGCTACTTTAATTGATACTTGTTTCTACTGACCTTTGCAAAATCGTTAAAGCACCCTGAAGGGAGGTAGTAAGAAGGCATGCTATTTTGGGCTCCCTTCCTACACAACAGAACACTGGCAGCTAGCAAGCTGGGCTACAGCTCTGATCACTGGCTGCACGCCAGCAATGAATTGTGCAAACCAGCTTGCAAAGTGCTTCCTGACAGCAGTTGTACTTACTTTAAGGTGTAGAATTAAGTGATAAAAGATCCAGCCCATGGGTTTTGTTTTGTTTCTTTTTGTTGGGTTGGGTTTTTTTTTTAATAGAGTCAATAATTAGATCCTTGAAAACTTACCTACCCCCTGGTAATCTTAGGCTAACTTCAACATGCTATACTCAAAAACCTCACAGAAATAAAATGATTGCTGACATGCCCTCTGTTCGTTCATGTCTCATGAACAGCTCTGAGATTAAGATGTCAAAATTACAGGATTCTCCCTCTGCCTCACCATATAATGGTATTTTTCTCTTTCAGTCTGCAAAGTTGTTTGGTTTGTTGTTTGGGTTTTTTTACTTTACTACAGGAAAAGCAAGAATAAATTAGGAGAAGCTAATTTTTCAGGCACCTTCAGTAGGAAAATACTGCTACCTCAACAATCTGTTATTGGGAAAGAAGGTAAAAAGGATCTTTATCCTCAGCATATGTCAGAAACTAGGGACGAGGTTGTATGTGGATCATTTGGCAATCACATGACCAGGAGCCACTCTCCTCTTTCAGCAGAACGACTTACTCAATTTTTTGCAGGAAAATTGGAACTGTTATGACATATGTATATCAACTTAAAAGACACCTCTGTATAGCATCAAAATCCACATCAGTTCGGGGCTTAGTGTAGTTTTCTGGGACGTATCTTTGGTTTAACTCAGTGCACGAGACAGACCTATATATGACAGTTTGGGGTATAATTGCTGCCAGCCAAAAGACAGATCCTATAAACTGCCTCCTCTTGAAAATGTTTATCAGTTTACTTGTTGCCTGATAAAGACAGAAGGAGGGCAGGGAAGACAAGATCCCCAAGAAATTTTGGGCTTGCAGGCACTGGCCCCCAAAAGAACCAAAATGGATGAAGAGGACATCTGAAATACATGGACTTTTCAGTGGTGCAATGTTGTTATCTTTTTTACCTTTAGCATGAAAAGAGGTGCCTTCTGGGCAAAAGTAGGAAGAATGCTGAACTTCCATGAGAAGCAAAAACTATTTAGAGTTTTGATTTTCACAGAAAAAATTCATTAATAATTAGTCAAAAGCCCTATCATTAATACTTACATGATTCACAGCAAGGGTAGAAAGCATGCAGATGGCAAACATTTTAAGATCTCTGAACAGAAAGAAATTAAATATAAATATGGATATTTATAAATTCAAAATGTTGAGGCCTTTAGCATTTGACTGTGTCAGACAATGTAGCATGCAGAACCCTACACCAAATACTTCATGGTTTGTAATAGCCTAGTTCTACCAGGTTACAACAAAACAGAGAGGCTCTGCACCTGAAACGGGCTGATAATAAAATACCACAGACTAATTCTGTACTTAGAATTTTCATTAGAGATTCAAAATTTTATTTCTAATTTAAACTGACTTTTAAAGTCTTCCCGAATGCCAGCAGAATCTGAAAACAGTCTTGCCATGTGGACCAACAGCAAAAAGCTCACTTCTGTGCCGGATGCGCGCGTGTTTACAGCACAGAGGAATGATTGTACTATGCTCCATCTGATTGGTAATCTAACTATGGAAAATGTACATTAAATCAAACAGACAGAAATGTCAGCAGCATTTAAGTAAAAATGTGTTCAGTGACTTTGAACGTTCCCACCGGGGCATCAGATGCTTGACCAGCCAGCTCATTAAACAACATGAGCAAGATTTGAAATTTCCTGAGAGAAAAAATATGCAGAAGCAGACAAAAATAATTACCATGAAAACATTCAAATTCTCACCATTTAGACACAGAAATATATATTTAAGATCCATGTTGGGATTTAGTTGGTAGACTGAGAACTTTAAAACACTGTACGAACAGAAGTATTTATAGTAAGGGCCAAGACAGTAATAAATTTTGGGTTTAGTTTGTCCTACAGGAAATACTGTGGTAAGGCAAAGTACATATTTGCATTTTTTCCAGCAAGTACATACCTTGTATATAGGAGAGATACAGAGCATTTGCATATATATTGCTAGCAATTGCCTGTCACAAAATCCTTGCCCTACCTAAAAGCAAAATCTTTGGGTGCCTGAGAGTGACCTTTTGCCTATCTCAGAAGGCACTGAAAAATTAAGGAATTTAGACAGTATCGTAAGGATTGCAATGATCTGCCTGGAAATGAAAGATTCCACTGGTAAATTACAGTAACAGCTTGTAGAAACCTATACAGGCGGATAAAGCTATTTTTGCTGACAGTCCTATAATTTCAGTTGAGATCTATTTGCTTCTACCCAAATGTAAAAGACCATCTGAATCAAATGTTAAGAAAAAGAAGATTCCTCCTAGGAGAATAAATTGACCCACAACTAGTAGAAACAGGAAGGCTTATTTGCTTATAGATTAACCCTGGTCATCACCCCCACAAACTTTTAGTATCCCACACAAAAATGGATATAAAAAAATATGGCCCTCCACCATGAACTCTTCAGTTTTTTTGCCATGTACATGCTTCTCATATCCCACAATAATACCATAACTTTCTTCCCAATAATTTTATTGCATATTTTCCCTTCCATTTCTTAGATGCCCAAGCATGTACACATGCTTATGAATCACAGACTGGTCAGGGTTGGAAGGGACCTCTGGAGATAATCTAGTCCAACCCCCTGCGCTAAAGCAGGTTCACCTAGAGCAGGTTGCACAGGATTGTGTCCAGGCAGGTTCTGAATGTCTCCAGAGCAGGAGACCCCACAGCCTCTCTGGGCAGCCTGTCCCAGTGCTCTGTCACCCTCAAAGGAAAGAAGTTTTTCTCACATTCAGATGGAAGTTCCTGTGTGGCAGTTTGTGCCTGTTGCCCCTTGTCCTGTTGCTGGGCACCACTGGAAAGAGCTTGGCCCCGTCCTCTTGGCACTCATCCTTAAGCTATTTGTAGCAACTGATAAGATCCCCTCTGTTTTCTCTTCTCCAGGCCACACAGGCCCAGCTCCCTCAGCCTTCCCTCATCAGGGAGATGCTTCACTCCCCTCATCGTCTTCATAGCCCGCTGCTGGACCATCCCCAGTAGCTCCCTGTCTCTCTTGAACTGGGGAGCCCAGCACTGGGCCCAGCACTCCAGATGTGGCCTCCCCAGAGCAGAGCAGCGGGGCAGGATCACCTCCCTCAACCTGCTGGCCACGCTGCCCCTAATGCCCCCCAGGGTCCCACTGGCCATCTTGGCCACAGGGCACACTGCTGGCTCGTGGGCATCTTGCTGCCCACCCGAACTCCCAGGTCCTTCTCCGCAGAGCTGCCTCCCAGCAGGTCACCCCCAGCCTGTACTGGTGTGGGGGGTTGTTCCTCCCCAGGTGCAGGACCCTGCACTGGCCTTTGCTGAACTTGGTGAGGTCCCTCTCTGCCCAGCTCTCCAGCCTGCCCAGCTCTGGCTGGATGGCAGCGCAGCCTGCTGGGGTATCGGCCGCTCCTCCCGGGTTGGTGCCATCAGCAAACTGGCTGAGGGTAGACTCCGTGCCTTCACATGCCCAGTCACTGATGAGTGAGTTGAACAGGACTGGACCCAGCACTGACCCCAGGGGAACACCACTAGCTACAGGCCTCCAGCTAGAGTCTGTGATACTGACCACAACTCTCTGAAGCATGCTTAGACACACAAAGTCCATGTACATGCTTATGCCAAGGCTAATAAATATTAAATGTTTATTTCAAGAAGAGAGGAAGTTTGGCTGAGATATGTAAAGCAGAAAATGGAATAATGGAAATACAGGGATCCCTGAAGTTGCAGAATAAGCTGGAATGAATTGCAGACAACAGGTGGAAAAGAGCAATCAGAGTACTTCCAACAATCAGGCAAAAAGGCACCAGAAAATCTCTTAATTCTGAAAAATACCAGTAAAGGACTAAAGGCAAGAGCAGGATGACTCAAACTCAGGAAGAATAAAATGTGAAGAATATGTGAAAATGGTCTGTTCTTCCACATTCTAGATTAAATTTTTTTCTTTATAATTTAAATCACAGAGCTTATGAAAGACAGTCAGAAGCTTTAAATAACTTGTTAAAAAAATAATCCTACAATTCTGAAATCACAAGAATGATAGTGGAGTTCAGAGACAAGCTGCACCCAGAAACGCTACCACACTAGTCCACACAGTATTTCACCTTCCCAAAGCTCTATTTTTCTCCACCCATTCCAGAGAGAAAGTACAAATACGATCCACTACATGATTAATGGCAGTGTTGTTATGTCTGTATTCCTCCAGCTAAATTCAGAGGCAGAATTTGCTGTTGTTTTTCTTTTTCCTTAATACATTAGTGTGTTTGCATATATATACATATATTGCCATGTGTGGCCTAAATGGGAAAACTAAATTGTGTTTATAATAGTGACCTGACTCCACTGGGGTTTTTTAGTGTATGCTATGAGTTGGGGAATTTAAAAAAAAATTAAAATACAATCTGTTCAGGCAGAGAATGGAGTCATATGAATTAAACAACTCCATATTTGATCCATCCCTCTTCATAGCTAGGAGGAACTTTCTAGAGACAAATAGCATTACTGACAATGCTGAATTGTCAATGCTGCTTTTATTGCATGTCTCACACAGTTATCTCCATTCCAGATAATTTAGTTATTTTGAAGCCATCATCCATACTTTGCTGCTGCTTGCAAAATACTTCTGTAAGGTTCAAACTCAAGTTATCAAAAAACATTACTTAAGTTTTTCATATATTATTGGCTATAAGGGTTTTTCAGCACTCATTTTTGTAATTTTTGTAATTCCCTTTTTTCTTTATATCTGATCATTTAAATGTCAACAAAATGTTTCTAGATGAATTTAAAAACTACTGATGTATTGTCTCTGCTATTCATGCCACAACTCGTTACAACTGGACTCTCTCTATATTCAGAAACATTATAGGTAGGGCACATGCGGATCTTAAGACAATTTAAGAGGTCTTTGATGAAATGCAAATTTGTGCATTTTGTTTCATTCAGATCCTAAAAAAAATGTATGACTTCTAATTTCTAAATACCTTGCACAAACATAATCCATTGGCAAAATGTAACCATTAACTTCTCCTTACTGGCAGCTTTAAGTTACGTTGTAAGCCATCATCAGCTATGTTGTCCAGCCATCTATTTTGTATGATATTCTCTTAGATAGAGCAATCCCTTCCAGTTCCATTTTGCCCAAGTCTTTCTCTTCTTCGTTATTACTGGTCCCCCTACAAATATGATATTTGGAAAGAGTAACACACCTCACAGTAACTGAAGATTTTTAATTTTTTTTTTAAGGTTTCACTGCACAAGTGTTACTGAGCACATATACACAGCACTCACTATCATATTCCTTTGGCTGACTGACCGTGACCGTAACATCCCTGCTAACTTCAATGTGCCTCTAACCATTAATTCCCAAACTGAAAAACATTTGAATTTTGAAAAAAATCAAAAAGAGATTTGATCGCTTCCTCAGTTCCTGCTCCAGCACAGGTGAGTAGAAAATAGATTAAGGTGAATCCTGAAGTTTATATTTCTGCAAAATAAGTAATTTTCTTAAGCGTTGTCATGAATATTCTGTTAGTGAGCCTTGGTTAATTTGACTAGATAAAAGAACACAAAAGTCCCAGGAAAGTACCTCTTTCAAAGCAGCCTATGCTTTTAGAAATCTCTGCCACATAACAATGTATTTGGAAATGGTAACTCCACACAGGTTTAAAAAAAATAAATTAACAGCAGTAGAGACTTCCCATTTTCAAGCATTAAGCATGCCTATGTTGGTCTCTCTTTTCTCACTAACAATCAATTTTATGTACCTGGAAAACAGTCTTGAAAAACGCTTAACCAGCAATCCTACTGGAAAACACCACAGACAGCATAGATGTGTTTCCATGCATGTGAAATAGCCCATATGTTAACTGTGATCATAGATCCACATTGGAAAAGATTAAGCACCATAGATTTTACTTACACTGTACCCCTAGAACCACCTTATATTAATTATAAGGCTAAATACCTGACTATCGATAGAGAGATTACTAACATAACCAACACCAACATTGTTAATACTTCACGCAGTACTTCCTGAGCCATGATGCAGAAAGGAAATCAAAGATGGTTATAAGGACAACTCTACCTGCAAACAGGTATTGAGGACAGTGCAGCATATGCATGACCCTCACAGACACAGGTATCCAAAAACATATATAAGGTTTGTGTACAGAGATACTTGGTCTTTAGAAATAAACCACTGTAAGAAACTGCCATTTTCTTGCCAAATCACATTTTACAATTTTACTCCAAACAAGCAATTGTTATTACATAACCTGCCTTTTCCTTCAAGAACTAGCACTAAACACCCTCATCCTTTAGAGAGTAACAGTAGTAACTACAAAAAGCTAGTTACAAGAGCACAGAAATAATCCAAATCTGTACTGCAACGAGTTTCAGTAGTACCTAAATTTAGGAACTGAGATGAACTGCAGCATTACATTAAGAGAAAACATTTAAAGAACTGATAAAGAAACCATTGTAGATTATGTCAGTAGAATACCTTTTAAGACCTTAACCTCTGGTAAAACTGCAAAATCACATTATGCTATATAACAATTTAATTGCTTTACAAGGTTTTCTTCTATTTTGGATTTGCATCTGTGATCAAAGAGCTTACAGGTAGGTGGGTAGCATCAGGTCAAGCAATGAAAAAATGAAAGGCCTGCCCTGAGAAGGTGACTCAGTACTTAACCATCACATCAAACAAAATTAAACTAATAGGACCATCTCCTCATTTAAAACCTAAAAGGTTGATCTAGAAAGCAGGTGAATCAAACACCATTTACAAATGAAAACTCCAGATTTTGTATCTTATAAGATATCCCCCTGCCCGCATTAGAATACCACAGGTAGATTTTATTAGGTTATTTTAACATGAACTGTATTGTCAGCTGTATTTTCACCTAAAGCATATCAGAACAAATAGTGGTGTTATCCCTCCACAACAGCAGTCAATGCTTTAGCTCCTGTTTCCTCCAGCCATATCACCTGACTTTAAATGCTCATTGATGCATAATGCTACCCTAGATAAGTGTCAAGATACATTTCATAGCTGCAGTGCCTCCATACCTTAAGCTGCTAAGAAGGCATGCTTCTCTAAATTCAGTAGTGCTCTTCAAAGCTGAGAAACATGATTACCAGTGCACATTTAGTTGTCTTCATAAATCAGACAATAATTACAGCAAATGGCTTTTTAAAAAAGACTTCTGATGCTCTGAAGCTTAGATTATAGACTGTTTAGTATGAAGAACAGAGTATCTTCTTTCACCTTAATTAAGGAAAAGTAAATGTTCAGTAGAAGTATATTCTCAGAATTTGTTTCACCTTTGTAAGACTGCCTTATAGAATAATCTGTCCAAAACCCACTTGTACTGAATTCAGAACCATCTGTAACGAATAAAATGTGGCAGAAGCCTTTTACAAATGAAAGAAAGTCAAAGCTGAGTACTCGATACCTAAAAATGTTCATTCCAAGGTTATCTTTCTGTCACATCTATTAATTAACATAGTTCAGCTGATCTTTACTCCATAGCGGCCAATTCTTTACCGTGCACAGTGATTCCAATTCTGCCAGGTATGCAATTAAGACATAAACTCTGCAAGTGGAGTTTTAAATTTCAAGTTGATTTTACATTTAAAGCAAATACTTTCAATTAAACTTTGATTGGTAAAATGAACTGTGTATGAAAACAAAAACATGAAGAAACCAAATAATACACAGATAGTGTTGATACTATAATATTACGATCGATTGTTCTGTGAAAAAAAAGGCAGTATATATGGTTGGTTGGAAGGTGCTTATTTTTGCTTTAAAAAAATTGTTGGTTTTAAAACTTAGGCACATACATAATATAAGTTAAGGACTAACTGGTGGGTTTTGCTGACTAACTTAACAGAAAGGTCAAAGATTAAACAGGTCACAAACATCAGAAGTAGGGCAAAGATATAGTATGCATCAAAGCTGAAGGACACAGACTCCAGTTATTTACGGCCTGTACCTGGCCCATAGGGAACTGGCAAGAGGTCTGTTAACAGGCAAACATCATGTAGCTGAGAGGTATTCTTTGCAGAAGAGAGATGATGGGAGAAATACAAGCAAAGCATCAAATGCTTCCCACCTTTTTGGTCTTGGCTGCAATTGCCCTGCTCCAAAATAATTTCCAGCTGTGAACTTTGAGATTCTCCCCCTAGTACTTATTGACTTATTGCAGTCATAGTGTACGACTTATTGCAGTCAAGAGTGTACTTAGCAATTTTCCATCCCAGAAAAAATTATCTGTGACTTGCCACCTTCCATTTCTATAGCTGGATACAGTATTGTAGCTTTATGGACCCTCCTGCTCCTGCTCCAGCTCAATTTTATCCTCAGAACTGCAGAGATACATACATAAGCACAAACACAGAATAAAGGTTTTCTAACATACTCAATTCCCCCATCTTTCCCCCTTCTAAAACTAGCTGAGTAAGTAAGTAGCTATAATATATACATACTTTAGGAAGCTTGCACATTATTGGACAGGTCTGTTTTAAGAGCAACTCAGTCTATGACACAGCTTTGCACTAAATTACTTTAAAGCAAGGATAAAGTGCTAGCAGTCTTCTAAGTTAAAATAATAACCCTAAATCTGAACAACTGCTAGTGACAGGTACTTGAATGACACATTACAATGCAAGCTTGCTACTTGTTTTTTAAAATGTTTATTACCTCTTCTGGTAGAATTGTCAGAGCTTTTATTAACAACTGAACTGTGAAACTTAGGAGATGAAGAAAAAAAACCTTGGGTCTGTCTATCTGTTATTTTCAGAGAGCTATACCAGCATCCTACATCAGATCACAGCCAACTCTGTACCACAGTTAGAGTGGCACTGCGCCACAACTAATAAACCATGCTGACAGGGAAAGCATGTTGGCTTTTACTCAGCACTGTGCTACAGACATCTACGTTACAACCAGCCAGCTCAGAGTACAGAGTATTTGCTTGTCCTTATTTGTCAAAAAGCTATTAACAAGATGATATGAAATTTATATAAACTATATCATTTAAATATAAAATGTATAAAATATGCTGCATAACCATGTAATTAGAAACAGTGTGCTAACTGTTCCATGAGAATGATTTAAATGAATAGTTGTTAGTCGCAAATATGACTCATTTATACCAGTTTGAGATCTTTCATATAAAACTTGGTTAAGAGCTATTTCATAATTTTCCAGTGAAACTTTTTCACCAAAACATGTAATTCAATTAAAGTTTAAAAAGTTGTGCATCATAAAATTTTATCAAATTTCCTCACTGAAAGTTTTTATGAATACTTTGACATGAAATCAAAAATTGTTTCTTTGTTTTCCAGTTTAATTTCATATTCAACATTTCACTCATTCTTACTGGCCAAATACAAAACATCTACTGCTTAGCTCATCTGCTTTCCTTTTCCTCATGGACTTAGGGCTTGCTTGTGTGCTCAGTATTTTGATGCCCACTTGATCACACTGGCATAGTAAATTTATCACTTAAGTTATCCATTCAGTACTTCTCCATCACAAGCAGCACTGAACACACTCACAAACAACTATTAGACGTTTATATTAATAGCAGTCATAAACCAAAATTTTGCCTAATTCCATGACATACCTTTCCTTTCACAAATTAATCAACAGTACTGGTTAGATAAAGTTTTATTTCCTGCTACTTGAAAACATGAACTATAGCTGTGAAACTGAGTGTTTAGAAAGGCTCTTGGTTATAAGATTCTGGTCAGCGTGACTCACTTTTAGCACTTTCCCCAAGATCAGTCTCTCCCCCCAAGCAGGACAAAAACCCTTCAACCTTCATCTTCCTTTTTTCAAGGCTGAGGAACATACAGTACAATCATTTTCTCCTCCAGTGATTGTGAGATTTTCCTCCTGTAGCTTGCTACTGCAGGAGGTGGCTTATTTTCTCCTATTAGATTATTACAAGAGCACCCCAAAAAGAAGGAAAAGAGGCGGACCTGCTGCTGAGCTGAACACAGAAACACCACCAGGCTAATGATCAATAACTTCGTCTAGTATTTTCTTCCATGTGTTTTAAAAAGAAGCAGCAACAGGAGCAGCTTTAAATTCTAAATAGGGTGGATATTTATGAATGTATGATTTGGTCATTCGCTCCTGCTCCAGAATAACAGAACGTCAAAAGATTTTCTGATAGTCTTTCCTCAAGAGCAGCTTTTGCTGAGATAGAAAGGACATGTACCAGCATGGAGAGTCCCACTTTGCTGAAGGAAGGGACATCACTTCTGGAAGCAGTCATAGTATACAAACCTCCTCGTCATAAAGCTGTCAGTGGTCTCACCTTCCCCATTACTCAATAGTCATGTGTCTTAAGAAACACATGTTGCTTCGTGACACTGTAGTTGTAGAAACTATGGATGCCTTCTTTGTGGATATACTTAGTTTCAAAACTTGCCCCAAGTGCCTGAACAGTTTTGATTAAAGATTACTGAAGTTTCAGTGATCTCTTCTTGCTTCTCCAATGACGATTCCAACATAGGGTTTCTGTAAACCACCCGAACAGGTTACACTGCACAGGGTGACACAAAGGCTTGCTATTAGGGCAACAAATAATCTGGCAAACTAAACTGTTAAAAATATTTAGCTAGTGTCCTGCTTTGCGCAGAAGAACAGAAATGGTACAAAATCCCCACCACTTCATATGCCAAAGTAGCACCAAAAATTCATGGGCTTGAGAAGGTCCTGTATATACATATATACACCACTACCTCAAATGAAAAGGAACATTGAGGGAGAGACTGAAGAAAAGATGTGATAAATAAAGATCCCTCTGATAAATTAAGGAACTCTCAACCAATAAGGGTGGGCAGCTCTCAGCCTCTTTCCACAGAAAATAAAGTTTTGGACAGAAACAGTTCTAATTGATCTGAAGTTAGAGAGTAATAAGATCTCTTTAAAAATGGAACCACAGATTGGTTCTTTGTTGGGAAATGAAAGTGATTGCAACCTTCAGCTAAGATCCCACTGAAACAAAATTTAAAAGAAGTAATTGCTGCATTAGACAAAAAGAAAAAAGCATTTTTAAGCACCACTAGCTTGCTAGCTGTGCCACAGATTACTTCTATCCCTTCACAATATGTCAGTGTATTAAGCTATGCAGAAATATCCAAGCTGATGAGCTAATGAAAATACTGGATACTGGTAACAGTGCAGCCATGGTGAGAATGAAACCAAAAGCTCTGACAAAACCTTCCTAAGAAGGTTACTATCAATAATGTAAGAATACTATCAGTATTATAAAAATAGCTTGTGTATATCTATACCTGCTGCAGTCATTGCACAGTTTGCATAATGTTTGTTCCCTCTTTTACACAATGAAAATAATAGTAACAAATCAAAGACAATAAATACTAGTGACTAGAAAAGAAGGTTTTGAGCCAAAGACAATTTTATCCTATATTAAGAGCTCTTGAGCATGGTAAGCATTCACAAGCTCCACACCAGTCTTAATCAAACCCTTTTCTTTAGCACAAGCAATAAATTGGCTAAAGAGATTTAAAAACTTGAGAATGCAATGGCTACAGAGCTGGCTGGAGTCTGAAGTATATGCAGGAGAAGGCAGGATAAGAGGAACTCCTGAAGGAAGACAGAAGGAAAAAAAAAACCCACCCAAACAACGCCTAAACATAGAATTCACTGCTATTACTGGGATTTCTGAGCAAAATCTTGAGCTAATAATGTCTTTTTCTACCAGGTTTAGAAAAACTTGGGGGTAATTTGTTTCACATAAATACCTTCAAAATATTCTGCTCAACCACACAGGCAGAAGCAGGCATACTTCTCACTGCATCCGAGATGCTAGTGAAAAGGGGTAAAGTTTCCTCTGCTTTGATTTCTTAAAAAACACACTTCACAAAATTATTTCAGAATATAAAACTGAATTATCTGTATAAATGCAAAAGACTATAATTTAAACTACCAAATCGTTCTGAGATCTCCAAATCTTTACTATTCATCTATTACTAACACCTTTCTATGTTAGCATTAGCAAACAATGAAGTACACACAGGTAACTCCATCTATTTGATGAACCTTTAATTCTTACTTCGCTTTTGGTCACAAATTAATTCCTTAAGGATGTAATTTTTATGTTGTTAGCTTTTGAAGAACAATACAGAGTATACTGTTAAAAATATGGATCTGTCTGTCAAGTGTGCTGCTTCATACCCTCACATGCAGAACAGCCCTTGAAAAGCTATCTGCCCAAGGCCCATGGTGGGCAGCGTTCATTCTTAAGCCAGGAAGTAGTATATGTCTTAATAAAAATTTTTTTTAAAAAAAAAAAGTATCAACTGTTTTTCTTTGCATTTTCCTGGCAAATTCCTGTTTTCAGAAGGGATTCAGTGCTGAAAGGTCCTGACATAATGCAGTTTAAAGCCAGCTGTACCTGAAGAATACTGTCTGAACACAGTACAATTAATTTTCTTATAAGCTCAAAATACTTTATTGTAACTATACTTAATAACGTCAGTTTTGAAAGTAGAGATTCTGCGAATAATTTTAGATGGGTTTTGGGGTAGTGGCATTTATTGTAGGTTGGTGGAAAGCAAAGTTTGCAGTTGCTTATACACACAAAGCCAAGATAATCCACCTGTGGACAGGGAGGGCTGGGTGGTTGCCACTCAGGATAAGCATTTTCTGGGGTTTGTTGCTTATTCTGTGAAAACCGTTTGATCTTAGAATTTTAATGTTTCAAGATTATTGAAAACTCAAATACATTCTTGAATTTTTCTTAATGGTTTCTACCCTACAATAGAAATCTGAAATACAACAGGATGACACTTCCAAAGCCTCTAATTTTCCCCTGAAATTCATGCAGGTTTAGATGGAAATGAGGTTCTAATCTGTATGAAACTGTTATGATAGGTGGAATTAAAATGTATTCAAATCTTGTTCTCTAATTTTCAGAGCATTGCAAATGTGGCAGAGTAGGCACAATACATAGTTTCCTGAAGGAAACACAGACAATACGGGTACAGCTACAGCTCCAGGCACAAAACAGACACAGCAGCTGCTCGTGGTACCACACACAGCTTCTCAGCCTGAATCGTGCAGCCATCCCACAACTACAGCGGTAAATATCTCCTCAATCACATTACCTTGTATTATCTTTATCTGTATATGAATATGAAAACAAAATTACATATTAATGTATTTTCTGGATTATAAGCAACCTGTATATTGAATGGCTTTCCAGGCTCTATTAGAAAAGTGTTCTTTTAATCTTAGCAGAAAAAAGGAAAGACTCGTTAAAAGTATTTTACTTTAGAAGTACATTTGTGTCTTCTAGTGCGCTTTTTAGAAAAATGGAACACAGTAGACTAAAAAAAATACCACCTCATAAGCAATATTTTTTTTTTAAATCATAGGAACAAATGGAATATGTTTTCTTACAATAGAGAAGAAAGATTCCAGTTTTGCATTGCCACATTTAAAAATCCCTCCATGATCTACTGTGTAGCTGAACACTTTCTATGACATTTCCACATACTGTACTGAACTATAGAGCACATTAATTGTGCGGAATGCTTGTGATAATGAAAGAAACATACTGACTGAAGAGGTGGTGAGGGAGAAAAAAGGTCTCTCAGTGTGTATTTTTAAGTAGGTAATTCAATAATGTCAGTCAAATGACGCTCCAGAGCATCACCTGTCTGAAAACGACACCAATAACAAATTTCATGGGAACACTGTATTTCCAACCAAAAATATCACTTAATAGATGAGATACAGTCTCTTATCTGAAACCAACTAGCCAACAGAAAATAGAACTGTATTACAATAAAAATTTCTATTAGAATATAATGAAGGGCATTAAATTGGAGGTAAGAAGAGAGATACTGTAGCTAAAGAAAAAGCAAAAAGCTTAAACAGAATTATTAAGGGTATAAGCATTTACAGTTGTAGTATAATTGTTTCTTCAAAATACCTGTCTGCAGAAAATCACTTGAGGTAATTTTGGAACCCTTGATACGTCAGTTTTGAACTTCAAGGCTGACATCATCCATAGAAAATATACCTACATCCTGGTTAGGTTCTTATGATGTTTATATGTTAGCACAGATAAAAGGGAAAAGCATAAGTAAAGAATCCATGGTAAAATTCAACTTACAGCGAAAGAAGGTGAGGAAAATGTACGTGAAAACACCACAAGAATTATCATGTGGTAACTATGCTTCTGCCCTCTTAAGCCACCATCTGTATGTATTTCTGCTGTACAGTGCTCAAAAAAAAGCAATTTTAAAAAGAGTCCCCCATAAGAAGTGATGGCAGGACAACTCTTTCTATTAAGAAAGCAATTTAGAATTTAATACAGTGAATAGCATTGTATAAAAGCATGAAAATGTCTCTGGGTAGCAACTTTCTGCATGTCGGTGTCAGAATCATTCCTAAAATGGGCGGCAAAGGCTTCCTTTACAACTGAAGCTAGGTGTTCTATTAAAATCTTTCAGTAGCAGATTATCCATTTCCCCTGCTATCCTAATCTATGGTGCAAATAAGTACGCAAATTTTATAGAAGCCTTCTGTAAGTAAGGCATTCTTTCAAGTATTTATAGCTTTGACAAAATGTATTCTCTCCTACAAAAAGACTCATGTCCAGGCATCAGCTCACAATTGATTTTCAGAAGAAAGAACATTTCAGAGGAGCATTTAATAATTTTTAATAGTCAGATTAGAGGAGGGAAATTTTCTCCCTTGTAATAAATGATTACAACCCCTGCGTTGAGAGGCTTTTGTTCTCCCACTACTGAAAGTTCCAAATTGAAATTCAGCCATATCAAGCAAGCCCACTCTACTTTGAAGGACAACTGATTAGTGACCCCATTGAAAAGTGTTTCAAGTTTGTATGTGCTACACCATTTATGAAACTATTATTCCTGAAAGAAGTATATAAAAATTGCCATACCAGCTCAGCCTAAAGGTCCACACAACTCAGTATGATGTTTCTGGTGTTAAGAAACAAAGCCTTAGGGAATAAATATATGACACAGAGCATGATCTGTTCCCAGGTACACACTTCCTGCCTCTTGCCACCTTCAGTTCAGGAGCTTTGCTGACCTAGATGCTGCACACAGATCATCAGCTTTAACAGCCATAGTAGGTCCATCAGTCTAATTCCCTTTTTTATATCTATCATTTATACTCCAGTCTTCCACATGATGTTACATCAATTATGAAATATTCAGTTCTGTTACACTTGAATAAGTATGTACTTTTATTCACTTTAAACCTGCTGTCTGAATTTTTTCCTGTCACAATTTCTGATCCGTGAAAAACAGTGAATAATTGCCTCTAACTTTTTTTTAATGCTAGTCATTCTGTGTACCGCCACCATATGTTGTTTCTTGGTTGAAGTGAAAAGTTCTAGTCTATTTAATTTCTCTATGTGTGGAAGCTGTTCCAAATCTCTGCTTAATCTTATGATCCCTACCGTATCCCCTTTAGAAGTTAACACAGTAGCCAAGATGTAAGCACATCCCAGGTTTATACAGTCATATAAACAGGTCTTCTGTTCTGTTCTTGATTTTTTCAGTAAGTCCTCATACCTTATTTTCTTTCCTGATCATACAGAAACACACTTAATACACTGCTGAGTATTAAGAGGATTTTCTCAGAGAATCATCCACTGATGAAGGACTAAGGACCAGCACCACAAACCATATCTCTCTCTCCTGCAGATACACACAATATTTTTCTTTCCAATATCTAGGCACCATGAGAAGACAGTTCCTTTAAATACCCAGAAAATATCTGGATATGAACAGAAATAAAGACTAATCAGGAAGAATGAGGTCAGGTGAAGAGTCATGTTAACCGAGATTCAGATGAAGCCCTGAGGGGGCAAGATGGGCTTAGAAGAGGCTGTTTTAGTCCTGAGAGTCACAGATCCTCAGACAGTAGAAAGCTGATGAAAATGGCAAATGCAATAGAAAAAGACTCCTCCAAAAGAAGATTGAAATGAGAAGATCAGAAAAGTAATATAAGGTCACTAAGGTAAGACTAGAGAGTGCAACTAGAAGCTGTTGTGGATTTTTCTCTCAAGGAAATCCGTAGCATCATACATGAAGCTTTTTAAAAGATCTTGAACTGTGATTTTAAAAAATGGAATATTGACCAGGAAGCTGGGCTGCTATGCCATTAAATTAAAAGCAAATGATGGGCTGTAAAGTTATAGTCAACCAAATGAACACTTCACATTCTACTCCAATCTATTCTTATCAATTATGAGTGCAAATGATTACCGAAGAGTCTTGTCATATTTAACTCTGAGACAGTGACCAGTAACCAGTACTTGGTACATACCTAATGTTCCTGCTTCTGTAAAAAGTCATTTTGGTTCAATCTTGAATATACCAAGACACACAGGAGTCTTGTCTGTATTTCTTCCAAATGTAAAGGGAAAAATCACAATTATAATATTACTCGTATGTGTACTGGCTCTGGCTGGGATGGAGTTGACTTTCTTCATGGCAACTAGTATCTTGCTGTGTTTTGGATTTGTGAGTAAAACAGCGTTGATAACATACTAATGTTTTAACTATGGGTGAACAGTGCTTGCACTGCATCAAGGCCTTTCCCTGCCCCCAGTCACCCTAATGAGTAGGCTGAGGGGGGGCAAAGAGTTGGGAGGGGACACAGCCAGCGCTGCTGATCCAAACTGACCAAAGGGATATTCCATACCATAATACTGTGCTCAGTAATCAACACGCAAGGAGAGGAGGAAGGGTGATTAGTGGTTGTGGTGTTTGTCTTCCCAAGCAACACTTCTGCATGCTGAAGCCTGGCTTTCCAGCAACTGGCTAAACATCTGCCTGCCGATGGGAAGTAGTGAATTACTTCTTTGTATTAAGGATCTTTCTTGTACTATTGAGAATGTAAGGTATTAAGACAAAGGGATTTAAAAATTGCAACTAGAAAAATAAAAATTGGCATGAATTCTAAGTCACAAGCTGAGGGGATACTTATAAAATCAAGGTTTAAAACATACACAGAAACAACTTCCAATCAGTTTTGTGACACTGTCTAGGTTGAAACTTGATCACCGTTTCCCAGCTTGTGTCCTATGTATTTTTCAGACATCAGATAGTAAACAAAGTAAAACAGAGCAGAAAGGACACAGCTTTTCTTTACAACCTTTTAAAACATATTTTCCAGCATTTTCATTTATAAATGGAAGTTTAATATAACTAATAAAAATAACATAAACTTTAACCCTGAAAATGAAGCATCTAGTAAATCTCCGTAACCAGTGATGATGTTTCTTATTCCAACAAACATCATATATCCATTTATAACTCTTAGTTCCAGAACAAGCCGCAGAATAGAACCATTTCTTTAGACAGCTCCATTAAAAAAGAGTGTGTTTCAAATGTATTAAATTTAAAATTCCCTAATAACAAGGAGGAACCCCGGTTACAGATCCTGTAAGTGTAGAAATTCTCTGAAAAGAAGCTCCTGGCTAACAAGCTTCAAGCAGTGAATCCCTGCAACATAGAGAAGTACTAGAACTAATTCTCAAACTAGTACTGGAACTGAAAAGCCAAACGGAGCACCCAAGCTGCAACTGCCACACAGGTGAACAACCCCTTCCCCTCAGCAATGCTCATCAGCCAGACAGCACTAGGGCTGCACTGCCTCTGGTTCCAGACCAACTTTTCAGTTACTTGATTAGCTCATAAATTTCTTAATTGCAGGATACTGCAGGGCATTGCCAGAGCAAAAGGAGGAAAATTCCTTCAAAGCATTTGGAAACTGTATGATAAGAGAAGACAAGTTTGTTTTGAATGTAACTACTATTGGTAGATAAAGCTGACATGGAGCTTTAAAGAGGTTACAGGAGACTGCTTTGGGCCAAGACGTAAAAAACTCTATCAGGGTTGAAAGTTGCTAAGTGCATTAGAAAGACATTTTCTTATGTTCTGCTTTGCCACAGACTGTTGCTAAGGTTTTGCTTTAGACAGATGATGTTGTTCCTAAAGGTTTATGAGTCATTAAGCCTAAACAGCCAAAGAAAAATGCGTGCAATATTAGCAATTTTTGCTACTAACTGCCAAGGAATCTTGTATGTTGAGAAAATTCTTTTCTCAAGCACAAGTAATGGATAAAGTCTTCAACGAAGTTGAAAAGTAGGTTTCCCTCAGATAATCACTATGCCTAAACAGAGAGCCCCTTACAATATGTTTAGGGATTTGTTCATATGACTGGAGGTAAAAATTTGATGGAGTCTGGTTGGACTATAGAGAAGCCAAACGGGGAAAATGGCCTGAGAAGAAACAAGAAACTTTGGCCACTTAAGGTATATACGTTTAATTCTCTCAAAGGAGGGTAAATACAATTTTCTCAGGTACATTTGAACTCTGCTTGCGGTCGAAGCAGATAAAGGCTTGTCTCACTCACTCCCCCAGACTAATAGCAAGCCATCAGAATAGCACGAGGCCAATTCTATTTATACAGATTTTAAGAAGTGCTTATTAGATCAGACTCATCATCAATTACTTTAGGTAGGTATCAGATCTTTGGAGGTTTGCCAAGTACAACTTTTTCATTAGATGCTATACTTAAAATAGGCTGTAATTCTGTTAGATCTCAGAATTACTCCTCTGTGTAACCAAGTCCTCCAGTCCTGACAAAGATCAGCTGATGAAATCACTTGATGCTTACAGATAAGGTCACTAACAGGAGACAAGAGAAGTGTTTTTGTAAGGCAGGCCTACTATTAGGGAAAACGTGCTAGTACAGTCAAGTGATGGACAAACAACTAAGCATGAACTCCTGCTAGAATACTGCTGCAAAACAATGCTGCGGATAGGATTACAAAAGAAATGTTTCCTCTTTATGCTGCATTACTGCAACCAGCAGTTAAATAAAAGAAACAGGCATGATATTCATGTATTATAACAGGCACTGAAAAACTAGAAAGGCTGCATAAAGGGGAGAGGGAGAGAACTGGTATCATCAGAACGCAGGATTTGTAACCTTCAACAAGACAGAATATGCTACTGATTTTCAAATGAGCAAAACCCAGAAAGAACAAACTACAATACTTCCAGTTATCCTCAACAACTGCTAGACAGGCTCTTTCAACTGAAGATCAACACTGTGAAATTTTACATCCACAGACTTAACACTGTATTTATGTGGTCTTCAATCCTACAGTATAGATTATGTCCTCAGTAAGATAAAAAAAAAAACAAAAAAACCCCAAAAAAACAACAAACCAGAGCTCCTCAAGAATTCCTTCATCACCTTCAGTCCTTAAGATTACGTGACAAATTATAAAACTCTCTCAACTCCTCCCCAGAAAAAGTATCTAACTCCTCCTCCCAAGGTTGTAAAATACAACAAAGCAGTGACAAAGACAACTTCTGTCAGACTTCTATCTCCCATCACAGACAAATGGAATGCAAAGTTCATCCAGGAGTTTCTAACACAGACCTGTTAAACTTGTGGATTATTAGCATCTTGGTTGTCTTTCTAATAGAACTACACAGAGGATAAATAACATTTTCTTCTCACAACTTTTACAAAAAAAAACCAACCAAACACAAACAAACCAGCTTCTGTAGTATACAGGTATTAAAATTACTTCTGATCTCCTGTCAAAAGTTACCTGTCGTTACCTTTTAGATTATCTATCCTCTCTTAATTGAAGTCAGCTAATCTGAAGGTGATATGAAACAGTTTAGATGTGATTTGATTTTGCCTAGAAATAAAGAAGCTATTCAGAATCTTTTGGATCTTGCTTATCTTGAAGAAGCTCTGAAGATGTTTCCAAAACAAATGCCTATCAGTGATTACGTGCAGCTGCAGCTACTGAATTGCACAGAAGGATTAAAAGCATCCTCCTTTCTGTCTAGACAAGTATTTTATAAATGTCCATCTACAGGCTAGAGCTGAAAGGAACATCTTATAAAGTGAAGCTACGAGCTAAAACTTTGGAATGTCTACAAATAGAATTTTTGCTTCAAGTAGGTAGAGGTATACCTAACCCTCTAATGATTTGATATCATGCTTCAGAGTTGTATTTAAGTAACTTACAGTTCGAAAAATTTCAGTAGTAAAGAACCTAGGAAGAGTTTCAGGTGATAGCCATATTGAATTCTATCTAACCCATTTCTCTCCTAAGCACAGATTGGGTATTGAGGGTGGAGAATGAGGGGAAGAAAGAGGGTAACATTCAGTCTGCTCCTGAGTGAGGAGTCAAATGAACTAATCAGTTTTCTGTCTTTCCTTGAGCATCAGCTTAAGAAATTTTGCCTTGATACAGAGCCTCAAAGATCTCCTCACAAAAGCAGGACTTTGCTAGTATTTTCAGATGTTCATTGCATTTTACCTCAGATGAACATAGTCTGAAGAACATCTGTACCACCATCTAAGAACCACCAGCCTAGTTCCTCCAATTACACCTGCTGTCTGCAGCTTTGCTATTTAGGACCATTCATGGAAATACACCTATAGTCTTCTCATGTAGATAAATCTCCTCTGTAGAATGCAAAATTTTAAATATCTTTAATGTGTTACCAGAATGGCTGGCAGGGCTGGACTTTGAATATTCATAGCCACATTAAGTTACCTATACAGGAATCCTACATAATTCCTATATAAATTCCATCTGGGTTTTGGTCATATTAACTACACTGATGCCAAATTGCCAGAATGCATACCTTTTTCATAGAAGTGGAATGGGGGGTGGTTGGGAAAGTTGCCCTTCCAGCTGTCTGCGCTTACATAGGATCAAGTATACACAAACCATAATATACAGGGCTCTTCCCAGCATTCTTAGACATAGATTCCAGTTTCTTTGTTGCACTGACATTTAAATTTTTTTCCAACTATCCAAACAATCTCATCTGTTATAAGTTGAACTAATTCTTTCTCATCAGCCAAAAAGAACAATCCTTTAATAATCTTTTACATTGTCAGCAACTCATACTTCCTCTCTTCCACTATAATTTTCTGAATTAAGTGACACCTGTCATGCATGCCAGTAACTACCTTCTCCTATTGCCGTTCTCCTACACACCTCTATAACTTTAAGATTTGTGTCCAAAACTGGACTCTGTATAGCGCAGAGAAATCACAGGGCTCTGAGCAACCTAATCTAGTTGAAGATGTCCCTTCTCATTGCAGGAGGGTTGGGACTAGATGATCTCTGAAGTCCCTTCCAACCCAAACCATTCTATGATTTCATGATCCGCTGCAATAAATAAAGGACAGCAGTTAACTCACCTTTTCAGCTGAACCTCTAATCAATTTTTTTGTTCAAATTCCACTTTTCTGTAATTAACTATAAAATGAGGTTTAATTGTAAAGTTTTCACATGCTTCCTTCTCCCAAAATCAGCCAGTAAACTCCTCACTTTATCTGATATGCTTTGGTTTTTTTTAAGCGGCATTTCTATTTTCATTGACAGAGTAAAACACATACAAATAGAAAGGGATGACCAAACTCCTGATTTGAGCAGCAGAGCTTTTATTTTATATTATGAGAGAATAGAAAGCAGATCAAGTTTACAGAATCCTGGCTGCTCTAGCTGGGAAATCAGTTGGGGAAAAGACGACTGTTAGGCACACTTGATATAAATCAGACACTAATCAAAAAACCCTGTGATGCTGTATAGAGTTTCATTTGAATGTAAAGACACACTTTCAGCCCTTCAGGAAAAGCCTTCTGCGGTAACAAAAGAGAAGTTGTCTATGATGGAGCTAAGAGTGGCAAACAACAAGGGAGATGCCAGTGTAGCTTAGACAACCATATGAAGCAGCGAAGTCTCACAAGAAATGGGCACCATTCAAAACGGTGTCACAGTTCTAAAACCACTTAAACTTCTTTTTATACTATCCTCTTGGTGTATTATACTGAATTTCTACCTCTACTGCTAACCCATCATCTGCTAGTAATGTGAACTCCTGTTAAAAGTATACACTGTTTACCTATTTATATGCTAATGAACCTAAAATCTCTCGCATTCTCTTTGTAAAACTATTTTATATAGTGTCAAACATTACAAATGCACTACAAACCTTGAGAGTGACAGAGCCATTTGCAGAGAAAGCAGCAGAATATTTTATGTAAATCTCATGTTGGTATCTGATATTAGATTACAAAGAAAAGAGGCAGTTCATCTACAGTCAGAGCAAACTAGCATCAAAGAAATCCTAATCTTTAAATATGAATTTAATGCTATTTTGGTATTTCAGGTGTCACTATAGGTGAAAACCTTAGCCAAATACTCTAAAGATTTTAATTAACCTTTATTCGTATTTCCAAAAAGGTTAAAACATCTTTTTCACTGGCACTTTCATGCTTCAGTCCCATGCTGTCCCTTGCATTTCTCTTTGCATAATAAAGAATTCAGATGCCATGGGACCTTAGAGTCACCTACAAAAGGCTGGGCTGAACAATATAGCCTTAGATAGTTTCTTCATTTTTGGAGATTCACTCACGCAATTACGTATTTTGCAAGAACTCTTAATACTCTTTATTCAGTTGTAAAACTGCAAGAATATCGATTTGGAAAGACAAAAAAAGGTCTATACATTCCTATCATTAGACAGGAAAAAGACATTTCTTGCATGATAATCTATTATATAATTGAAGTGCCATGAACAGTCCTTGAGACCTAACAGATGTTTTGAGACCATTTACTCTTTCAAAGTTATAAAAATGGCTACATTACAGTCACTTATGCTTGTTATGCTATAAGCAACAGAAATCCATTTAATTTATTTTGCAGATTACAGTCGTCTTCATTTATGTTACGGTCAGGGGAGGAAACTAGAAGATTTCATCACTTTTGATAAACAGTAAGGAAAAAGATCATTCTACAACAAAGGCAATTTATCCTTACTGAAAGTAAACTCCAGACTTGCAAAACCAAAACTATGTGAAGCACACCAGCATACCTGTAGCTCAAAAACCCACATACAATTCCCCAAAAGAAAACAAAACCCCAAACACCCAAAAGGCAGATTTTCACTGAAAATTAAGACCTTTGAAATAGTCTTGACTTCAGCACTTGGATAGTAATTCTTAAAAATTTACCCATTGTATTAATTCGGTGAATCTCAAGCAATATTTACACTTGTCCCCTGTTCCTCTATGGTTTCAGAAGTATAAATTATCAAATATTACATATACTATGTCAAAAATTCCCAAGAACAGATGTATATATGCATAGATGTCATTTGCCTGTAGCAAAATGTCAAAACAGATTATGCATCTACTTCATTACTAAAAAAGCTCTGTAACTGAAATCAGATGTCAAATATACCTTATTTTCCACTACTTCTCAACAAATATTGAAAAATGTGCTCTGCCAGTATAAATGCCCATCATGTTAGGACCCACTGTGGAATGCACTATCATTCATGGTAAAAATATGTGAATTTTACCCATCTTTCCCTTCCCTCATAAGAAGTGCTACACTTGTGCACACTAGCAAGAACATTTTCAGCTAGTACTGAAGTTAACTGAAGAGAAAAAAACAAACCAAAAAACAAAAAACCCACAAGAAGTTTTGATATCATTTCACGTCCGGCTCAGAGCTCATGAGGTTGAATTTTATCTTAGAGGAAAATACAACATTGAAATGAAGAGCACTAGGCTTGCCATGAAGTAAAAACTGGATCATCTGCTCATATACTTGAATTAAAACAGGTAGTAGAGGAGGAAATAAATATCAGCTGTATGAAATCAGATAAAAGAGATTCTACATGTTAAGATAACTGATGATAACATAATTATCCAGTAATTCCTAATTTATATACAGTTCCTCCTTAAAAAAGGAGGGCAACAATGTGCACACAACTCCTCCATAGAAATACCAACATGCACAATCTGTTACCTCTAACGACTCCTGTGCCCTTTACCATATGTGCTCACTAGATGTTAGTTCATGAACAGAAGCATGTAAAAAGCAACGTTGTTCTAATAATATTTGTCTATATGACAGACTAACAACTTGGCAAGCATATTACCACTAAAACACTAAGTATACTTCATCATACTACTTCTTTATATAATTACAAAACTACTCACAATGATATCATGAAGAAGTTTTTCTTTGCTTAGCAATAAGAGCCAGATACTCACAAAGAAGGGTCTTGGACCAGATCTTTAAGGTTTATCCCACTACGATCCTCGGCAAGGTTCCTGAAGCAACTGTCACTCACTAAAAAAAATAGAAATAAAATTAAAACAAAACAAAACAAAAACAGAGGGGGGCGGGGGGAAGAGGTGGAAATTTAAGACCAGAATGCAGTGCTTTTGATTAACTAGAAACGCTTTTTGGTATTGGGTGTAATTTGTATGTTCATCTATAAAGTCTGATTTGCAGTGAGGTTTCACCTAATTTAAAGATAAATCAACTCAATGGAAAGTGCTAAACACTGTATCACAGATTACACAGAGACAATCAGTTTTAGCTGGTGTCCTTACTACTTCTCCATCTGTGGCTACAGAAGTGTCAAAGACAAACACCGGATGCTCAGGTATACACAGATATCCACACATGCAACAGTAGAGTCTTTAATCATGCACCAGTCAGTATTCTTCACCTAATCAGAAACAGTGAGTCGCTATGTACTTCAATTCACAGCTGTTCATGGGTTAGCAAAGATGTTTAATAGGAGCCATATCCAAAACAAGCAATCAAGAGCAAAAATCTATTCAAACAGCTTATAATTAACTTGTAAAGTGCATGTAAAGCAGCTAGTTACTGTAATTGAAATTACAACAAGTAAGTTTCACAGAAGTCTTAAAAGAGTAGTGGTGTGCTTTCATTTTCATCACTACATTAAAAAAAAAAAAAAAAAAAAAAAAAGACCAAACTTAAACCTGAAACTCCAAATCTGTTCTCTTGGCTAATTCTTTCAGCATATGCACCCCATGCCCACAAGTGAACTCATTTCTCTTAAACACCACCAGTCAATTTGAGAGGTGGGGGAAAAACAAAAAACCAACCAACCAACCAAACAAAAAAATAATCAGCATCAGTTCAAAGGAATTAGTTATTTCCAACTACAGCAAACTTTCTGAAGGACACAGAGGACGTAATATGGCAAAACTGGTGTAAGGATCAATTTGCCATAACTAGCAAGGTTATCTGCCTTGAAAAGAGCTTATGAAGAAATGCATTATTACTCATCTTCCAACACAGAACACAGCCTCACATTTGGTGAAAGAGGATGTGTTCAAAATCCTCTGCAAAAGCAAGTGTTCATACTTCTTTCTAACTGCTCTCTAAATACTCTTTTTCATTTACATCTGTAAATATTCACATGCATCACCAGCATCAAAAAAATGCAAATCATCCCCAAAATATGTTATTTTCACAGATTACATACATACTGTGGCAGGCCTACCTCACACACTACAAAACCACAAAATGTTTCAACCAGTACCCCTTGTTGCCAACGCATCTCACAAGCATTGAGGCCATTGGTCTGCTGGGAAAGACAAGTACCAGAACAAGGAGTCCCAGAAGAAGGTGCTGGAGTAGCTGATGGAACAGATAGTGGCCCCAGCTCTCACACAAAACCTGACAGTGGACAGTATATGACAGTAACAGCAGTATTTGTCAAGTGTTGATAATAAGAAGTTTACCTGCTTTGCACTTCAGCACTGTAATAACCAGCTGAAATCCTGAGCTTGCTTCTCCTAGCTGCTGTCTCTGAAAACTCTACCAAACGGCTGCTCATCACACAGAATCCCCAAAAGGCAGGCAGTGTGTCACAAGGATGCTCTTGTCATCGAGGTAATTGCCACGGATTTCCAGTTTAAATAGCAGCTACCTGCACTAAGGAAGTCCAGAACTGCTGGCTTGTTCCTTCCACCACAATTTAATCGTTGTGTCTATACTAAACTGAAAGTTACCAGTACTGAGTTCACAAGGGCTACCCGCCTTGCCACAGCAGCTCATCTTGGGCACCTTGACCCTTTGGAGATTCTTCATTTCCGTGCCCATACACTGCACTGAAACCAACACTCTTGAATCTACAGTCACTAACTCCTGAGTTAAAGGAGTAATTCCAAGATAAGCAAACTCGTAAACAACCTACACTCTAGATTTTAAGGCAGAAAAAAAATTCCAGCTAAGTTGGTATTTGAGAGTTTGCATTTGCCTCTTGTCAATATTGGCAACAAAACAGTAAACAGAACATGTTACCTACTGTCTTGTCAGGAATCCTACACTAGTGATGCATTGACATATCTCCTAGCCCAAACGCTACACGTCATGAATTAAAATGATGGTTGATAATGTTGTTTCACTACAGACAAATCAAATATTTCTTAAACATTAATTGTTTTAATCTAAACATGCTATATTTCTTCTGCTGTCTTCTCCAATCTCCTCGTCAAAAGTAATCACAATTATAATTGAGGAAACTACTGCAACTGATCAAAAACTTTTTTAAAGGGACATTGAAAAATAACAACATAAAATTATCTATCAGTAAACCTGCCCATTATTTGTACGTATGTAACCATGCAGTTTATAAAATAAAATGTGTTTGAAGGAAATGTTTATAATTAAAGCCTAGATTTGCCAGAGACTGTCTTTGTTTTACTTGTCTCAACAGAATTCTGATATTATAATACTCTTTTTATGAAAGAAGTTAAAAACCCTAAACTCTAGTTAGCAGAGCTGGGAAATACAAGCTTTTGCTAAAAAGACTAACTCAACATCAGTCAAATATCTGCAAGCTCTGAAAAAGATATTAACTTTACCTCTCCATTTTTTTCTTTGATAGTAGGAGTCATAACACTGGGAAGCTGCAAATTTGCAAGCAAGCCTTTTCTTAGGGTACTGTTCTAGCCAGATTCAGAAAACACAGATGCCTCAGATAAATGTGAAAAATTTCAACCCCAGTTTTAACAACCAAGAATTCCAACAGCTTAGTTAATACTCACCAAAATCAAATCTCTGAAAACTAACATTTGACTATAACTGTCAATTAAATTACTAGCATCGATAGCAACAGGAGAGCTTCCAGTAAGAGGAAATAAATCAGTGGAATGGGCTGGAATAAGACCTCTTACAGTAAGACTTTGTTGCACTTTACTGACCTGCATGCAAGCACAGGCCATGCTTCCTCACATCCTTGCTAACTCTAGCCCAGGTAAGAAAACAAGTGTTCAGCAATAAACATGGGGTGGAAAGAATCAAGCAGAGCAGGCACTACATGGCTTAGAAAACCATAAACCATAAATGCATTTTAAAAAATGGTATATTCTGATTGAAATTCAAGCTATTTAGTTTAAAGAGGACATAGGGTGAAACTGTGTTTGACGGTACGGCAGAAAGATCAGGATGTTCAATGGTACTCTAAGGCTTGAGGGAAGAAAAGACAAAAGAAATCTTTGCATCACAGCCATGAATTGTAATAAATGCACAAAGGCTATGCCTAACTTCTTGTCTTTAAAGCACAACCAAGGCAGACTTTTGCATATGACCTCTATATGAACACAATCCCCATGCAGGATTTTCTTGTCTTGTTTCAAAGTTTAATTTTTATCTTCAACACTACCAGACCCCCCAAGTTTATAAAAGATAGTATTTAAGCAGTGTCGAGTATGTGGTTTATGGAGAGACAGAATTGTTAGCTGCTCTCCCCTCTACATGTACACCAAGTGGCCGAGCCTCTGATCTGTATTACACCCCACACACATACTTCCCTATAGACAAGGATAATCACATCAAAAGAAGCTCCCTAAAATGCATTTGTTCCACGTAGTATTGTACATACATTGACAGCCTATAATTTACTAGAAATGTTTTTTTAAGAAATTTAATATTGGCACAAATATCACAGGCATAGACTGAACCCACTCCCACCTCAGGAACACAGTCTGAAAAACATCACGCCAAGAGGAAATCCCCAAACATCCATTAAACAGTTTGACTTCCAAGTGAGCTGTTGCATGTATGAAAAACGAAGAGGTTTTAGCAATAGCTCCAGTTCTCCCAACATTCGTCCTACTTTCAGCTTCTGGCTTCTATTACTGATGCTCCATTTCTGACCCCTGTCTAGTCTTGTGCCTAGGAAATAACAGAGATGGGAGCCCAAGAAGGGAATATAGTTCTCACCTGTCAATTACTCAGCATACAAGATTCCATACGAAAAGGTTAAAATCTGTATTCACACTCTGTGTGAATGTGCAAACATCCAGTTTACAGCAGTTGTGAAGCCTTCCCACTTGGCATTTGTGAACTTCTAAATCTGTCCAAACACTTTTTTTTTCCCTTTGCTTTCTTTAACAAGAGACCATACTGAAGGAAAATGTATTATTAGCCTGTTGGTTTCCAAAATGAGAAGTAGGAGAAAAGTCCTTCAACTCTGAAGGTAAACTAGTATTTTCTTCCAAGTAGAGGCAGGATATAATGTGTTGTGAACTTTCTTGTGCGTGTGTGTGTGTCCTACAGTTTGAAAACAGTATCGCCCTTTAAAACTGTCACTTAATCTCTTATCCCACACAGTGCATTCCCAGTAAACAAAAGCCCTCCTTAGATCAAATCACTTCCAATTCTACAGCTGTTATCAGTCACTTTCATATCATATGCTTTAGAAAAAATGCAATCATTACCCTCAAAAAATGAGGGGCTATCTATAGTTTGGTAAAGAAAATTAATAATAATAATGTTTACTTCTCCAATATCAAAATATGCAGTTCCAGAAAACTATTATGTGCCAGACTTTTCCTCTCGATTCTCAGAATTCAGAAATGCTTTTAGATTAGTTGTGGTTACCTGTTGATAAAAACCATCTTGACAACAAAAATGCTACACTTGGAAAGACAGTCACCGATAATTGTCATGCACTATTAGTCTGACAACATTGAACAGATGCACTGAAGTATTATTTTTCTTAGGACTTCTTCATCTGTCTGTAGTATTTTTGGCAGACTTCCTGTAGCAGATCTCCATTCCTTACCCCTCTTTTTATAGGATCATTTGTGTGTTTAGGTTTTTATACCAGATGCATTCAGCAGCTGATAAATACAAAAAATATTTGATACACTTGGGATGTTCTGGAAAGTACTGGTATGGCGCAGCATTGCATTCTAGTCTGGTTTTGCTTGCAGTAAAGCATTATTCAGAAGTCTCATTTCAGATTCAGGTAGTTCTGTTCCACACACTGCATGCAAATGTAGCAGGATTCAGTATTTTTATAGACCCAACCTTATACACTGCAGCATGCACCCACTTTTACCTATTGTAACTGTACATGTTGTTGACTTCAAGACATAACAAACACTGTTAAAGAAGCTTAGGTTTTAGGATATAAGAAGGTAACAATTTTTTTTTTTCTCAGATCTCAAAATATCTGTCTTTAAGACCCTGTTCTGCAAACACAGAATTCCTGTCCTATAGGCATACGTTAAAGAAGGCAAAGGAATAGGATGGTAGCAGACTATAAAGACTGATTCTCTTACTATTAAAATAGTTTTAAGGTATTTTGCACATTCCACAAACAGAAATACATGAGAGAGAAATATCCTGCCTCTTTTTTTCTGCTATTGACATATTTTTCAAGTGATTGCATGTCAACCAGAAAACATACAAAACAGATGGCATATTACAGAAATTTTGTAGCACCTTCACCAGATCTATTACAGAAGACAGCAAATTAATTATAAAGGCTCTTATACTATTTGCATATCTGTACACAAATCTCTCTGACATTATTTACAGAATAAAAAGAACTACTAGCCGGCATGCAAATTGCAAATGCTTATCACTGCTAAGAAAACATGTTGTCCATGCCTAGCAGAAACAATGCAGGCTGGTTTCCTAAGAACCTGTGATCTAAATGCTATCACCGTAATAAATCTGGATTCCCTTTGATACCCGCACAACGAACAGGGCTAAAGTTAGTACAAAGGCATGAATGGGAAAACCCAATCTGCCTTCTCCTCAATGGAGGTAATAATCCTAGTCTCCTCTTTGCCTAGTTGCTCATTTTCACTTAATTTATAGATAACTGTATCCTTAAAAAGTCTCTTTTTGTTACATTGTACTTACTTTCTATAATCCTATTATCACTTTTTTTTCATAGGTGAGTTAAACAAGTTCAAAAGGGAGACCTGAAAGACCAATGGAAAGACTGAAGGATGACAGTCTATCTTTCAATTACAAATATCTTGTTTTTCCATGACAGATAATCTAAAAATTATTTTCAAAATTGCAAGGCACTGATGCACACCAAACTTCAAGTTTCCTTTCCCTTTCATTTCCATTTTAAATTCCATTCTGCTAAAAACAGACACAAGAGAATGAAATCATAAAAGGCAACGCTTTCAGTTTTAACCCACAATTATTTTACAACAAAAGTAGTTGTAGCACCTTAACATAGTTACTAATAGGTTGTGCAGTATCTGCACAAACATGTCACAATAGAAACAATTATAAAAATTGAGTTAAAGCATGGTGGTATTTACAGCCCACAAACAGCACTCAAACATTTGCTTGGCTGTAAGCAGGGTCAGGTTGCAGAAAACATACCACCCCCTCCACAGGTTCACGTATTCTGACCTGAGAGTTACACAAAACAAAAGGGTAAAAAACCATTTTATTTAAACAGACCATTATAAAAGCTAAAATAGTCACATGAAGAAAGGAATTTCTCTTTTGTATGGATTGTAGTTTTTTTTTTCTTAAGTATAAAACTCATTAAATTAGTGAAAAAATAAGTTCAAAGTAACATGCTGGTGAGATTAAGATGTACACAATATGCAGTATAAGAGACTGTTAATACTTTTCATGTAAATCCAGATGGCAAATGACTTTTTTACCCCACAAGAACAAAGAAATGCATTCCAAAAATAAGCAGGGTCTTTTTAAGTCAGTGCTGTATCCTTTACGTTTACATAACCACCGAATTTCTACTGCCAAAGAGCATATCCTGAACAGCAACAGTTCCAGAAAAGTGAAAGTAGCTGAGAAGGTCCTGATCACATCACTGTTTGAGCTCATCTTCCCTTTTATCTTTGAAAAGTTCATCATCAGAAATACAAAGGCTGAGGTGGCAAGAGTTTGGAACAAGTTACAGAATGCATCCACTGGTGGGAATTTTTATTGTAAGAAGTAATGTGAAAATCTGATAGGAAAACAAAGGAAGACAAAGGCTGCTCCGCAAGCTATCAGATGAAGCCTGCAGATCAAAGAAAGCACACTGTTGAGATTAACCTGCTTGAAATAAAAGAGCAAACCATACCTTCTACTAACTTAAAATGTATTTTCATTGGGCGTTCAGCATTACTCAGAGTATCAAAACTAGCTGTAGTTTCAGTTCATGTATTATAATTCACTCCCAAATATAAGCTCTCAGCAGACAAGGGCAGGAACACATTTATTTTATTCCGGTTATTTCAATTCACCAAATCCCCTAAGCAGCCTCTTTCTCACCGACCCAGCAAAAGCATTTTTGTGCTTTCTCTGCCGCATCAGTAATCACCAGTACAATGTATCCGGCCCTATTTCCTCTGGCTAGGTAAAGGTCAACACAGCAGACAACATATCAACCACAACTTCACAGATTTTAAAGACAAGACTGCACCAATTAGTTTGACTCCCTTATACACCCTCACACCTGATGAACATTTCCTTCATCTGCTTTGGTTTTCACACAGCTTTTATCACATAGTAAAATATAGGGAAAATCTAATTATACTTTTCCAAGGGAACAAAATTTAACATCCACCTTCATAAACATCCCAAAGCAACCGTGCTTTACTGCATCTCAGAGTAGAGCAAGTCTTCTCTCCCTTTCCCTTCAGATGAAGTGCCAGAATGGTATCCTCAAAGAACGACAAAGAAGTACTACTATAAAAGACAGGAGCTAATCTACCAGAAAATCAGAAGAGAAACATTCAGGTGACCTAGTGAAAAACAGGGTGATCATAAACCAGAAATACAAGTTAGACATGTGAATCTATGGGTTTTTTCCCAGAAAACACAGGGAAGCAGTAATGCCACCTGTAAGCCAGAGGCAAAGGAGGATTATTGCAATGATAAAGAGAAGACATCTCAGAAGAGGTAAAAAGAGCTTTCTTGATTAGCTTAGCAAAAAGAAAGCATTTGATGGTTGTTGCTGGTGTGTTTATATAAATACACCAGCAAAACAAACATCAGAGGGAGAAGAGATAAAGAATAGTGTTGCACAAGAAAAAAAACTCTTGAGAAAATCATTAAGAAACAGAGAGCAATTCTTCCAAGAGCTAGAGGGGTGAAACCTCAGAAATAATCTTTCTGTAAGAACAATGAGGGCAAGGAAAGTGCACAGGCTGCTTCTCAACAGCTTTAAACATAAACTAAATGACACAGGAATTGTTCTTGAACACAGGGGGCCACCTGTGCCACAGTTGCTAATGCTGTAAAAATCTATGTTAGAGCTTCTCTGAAGGCTATGAACTTCTAAATCCCCCCAAGGTTTCTCACATTTTCTAACAGCAATTAAATGACCCATTTTTCCTGTGTATCTATTAATCTAGTGGGTTATACCTCTTTCAAATGATTTATCATTTAAATTTTACAATATTTGTGTGGCCTTAGGCTACAAGTTCTGTAGTGGGTGTTTTAATCTAATATTCTAACAAGGTTGAGTTTCAACTCAGTCACACTATCACAGCGATCACTGCAGTGATCAGGTCAACTTCAGAAGCAAAACATCAAGCCATTAAAGACATTCAAATCTTTGGAGATGCAGCATTATCAATACTTCTGATTGTTTGTACCTGATTAAAAAAATAAATTCCTTGAAGCTATGAATACTATATGTTTGATGGAATGTTTGTTGGATAAGTTTGTGTTTTGCTTCCCCCCCACCCCCCCACCCCCCAATAAATATTTCCAGTACAAAATCTCTGTTGCATCTCCTTTCACTGTAAAACTATAAAAATTTCTAGGAGGGGAAGGAAAGGCATGGAAGGTAAGCACATCTAAGAGAGGGGAAGAGAAGAGTTAAAACAACAACAACAACAAAAACTAATTACTTTTGAAGACTAATACTTCCTTTTAGACTCCTCTGAAATTATTAGTCCTATAACAGATTAAAACAGATACACTTAGAGCAGATGCCAAGAACCATTCCTTTTAAAAGGCAGTCTTTACCAGGAGGTGTTAATTTTCAGCTTTAGGGGATGTCGGAGAGTTTTGCCCATTACTCTAAAAAAAATAGTATTATTATCCCAAATCTTAGTTGTCTTGTATTGTACTTAGTTCAGGAAAATAACATGCTTAGTTTCTTAGCTAACAATAACTGTAACAATTCACAGAATGTTATACAGGCCCAGTTTAACAGCTTACATGGATTCTTGGTTGCAATGTACACTAACCAAGCCTACAATCAATCTCGGCTAGATGCACCTTTAAATACAACAAAGTATGCCTATGTCAGATGCTAACACATTTCGTATCTTATCTGCCAGCCTGATTAAGAAAACCAACCATCACAAGTAAAACTATATACCATTTTCCTAATAACACATTTTATCTAAACCCACTAGATTTCTTACATAAACCACTCCAGTGACCTCTCACTTTCCTCTGTCTGAAGAACACAAACACCTTACTATGGACCTGTGAGCCCACATTTGCATGATCAATTGATGACAGGATTTAAGAAACCATACTTTACGTTATGGCAGGCAGCAACACCCCTCCTTGCACTGTTACACAGCAAATACATACAGACCTGCTGATATTTAGATAATCCTCCAGGACAAACCCACATGCCCCAGTGCCCCATCTTCCCTCTGCTCATGTCTCATACAGCCCCAAACACCAGAAATCAGGTAACTTGTCATCCTCAAGGAACTTGAGGTATTTTCTGCACAGTTCAACATAGCCTGCCAAATTTGGTTAAAATAAACCACCTCAAAGACACATAGTAAAAAAGGACAGGAAAAAAAGCTACTTCGTTCAGTGTGATTCAGGCCATCCTCCAGCACACCAAGTACCTAAAACTCTAAGCAGAAGGCGACAACTCCAAACTCCCCTAGTCACTGTATGTACAGTTTGAGAAGATGCCTTCCCTGAATCCAGATCTACAATCAGGCACTACCAGACTTCCAAGGAAGGATGGTATGAATTTTTAATTACCAGTAGGGGCAAGGGAAACACAAAGACAAGGCACAGAGCTGGAGAGATCTAGGATCAGACCACAGAGCCACATAAGGCACTGAGTATTTTGGGTTCATCGTCTAAGTTCAAGTGAAAGCAGATGAAGCTCGTCCACAGTACTAGACCAGAGGAGTGACACAAACTGAGATTAACAGAAATGAGTAGGAAAATGAGCTGGCAATACTAAATGTGTTAATGAGCTAATAACACTGCCGAAATCCCAATGACAAGGAAGTGCAACTCCAGCCTGAATGAAGAGTGCTAAATCATACGCAGCTGTAAGATTTTGAAGCCTCAAGGTGTAATCATAGCAAAATAATGCTAGCTAGCACAAAAACCGGGACATAAACATGTATTGCAGACAAACAATTCCACTATAGGCAAAGACTTCAAGAAAAAGACGTTCCCTTTTTTATTTTCTAGGCAAAATTAGCACATGGGCCAAGTCTTGTATACCTGCCCCTTTTGGTTTGCATGCCTAACGAACCACCTGGGACAGAAGAGTCTCCTGTGATTACACAATAACAGTTTATTTAGCACAGCTCCATATGCAAAGCTCTGAACTCAGGCCCTGCAAGCACCATGTTGAGCTATAAAAGGCATTATTTTCCTCTGGTAGCAGAGATGATGAAAAGAAGTTGAGACTAAAATTCAGTTGTATTGATTTACATGGGTACAATGATGCCCATTCATGCAAAGGAAACTTTAAACTATTCTCTTGAATTGTTAGAAAATTAAATCTTTAAACAAAACAGTATAATTTTATAACGTAAAATAAGACTGGAAGTTAAAAGTTGATAAAAATACTCATAGATTTAGTATAAATACACCACTACCTAAACAGTATTTAACTATTTTCCCCCAAATCTAGTTTTATGAAATAAATTATATCATACATCTACAAATTTCAACTCACTGAATGTGAATTCTTGATAGTTTGTGGCAGAACTCTTTATGGAAGTGGAAAAACAGTATTATCAAAAGTGCCTGCAATCAGCCTTAAAAATCAGGCAATTCCTCTCTGTCCAAAACATAAAGATTTTCCTCAGTTATCTTTTTTGTACTAGTGCTCTTAAGCCTCCTTAAAACAAGTGGTAGTACAAAATACAATTTCAAAACAGAAATACTTTAAGGAGAAATTTTCAACTTTAACTAGAAAAACCAAAAACAATAGCAGAAGTGGTTAAGAAAAACAAAGTGCGTGAAGATAAATCCTACAGCTTGTTTAAAAAGCAACTACCATATTGTTTTCTTTTTATGACCAACTTTCCATTATCAATAATAAAAGAATACCTCAGAAAACGGAGGAAATAAACTCTGCAGAGTTATTACTGAGCATGCAGTGTAATACACCAAATGACACAGCCCATTTGGGTTCACTGGGTTCAACCCAGGCTACCACACGCTGTTCCTGGTAGGTCTTATTTGCCCAGATCCAGCACTGCATATGGACTTAGTTAAGTGGCAAGTATCATCGAACTGATGATGAGCTCTGCTACATCTAGACCATAATGCAGAGGTGCCACATAAGCACCACCAGCGCCAGCTTGGATACAGCAGGATTAGCACCGAAGCACATATATTAAAACTTGATCAACCTCACTGACTTTACACAACCTAATGCCACTACATAATCTTAGGTCAGGAAACACCAAGACAGATACACCCAAGCTAACTTTACATGGTGCTAACTTGGTCATGGCAGGGTTTATTAGCTCAGATTTACAGTGGCGTAAAGGCATCTGAAGTACCCTGAAGCTCTTGGAAGAAATATAGTCACATTCACACAAAGCTGATCTAGTCATGCTGTTTCAGATTTTTATTGGCTTCCCAGGGCTCTGCAATTACTGCAAGCATCGGGAAGCGATGTTTCTTGACAATGACCTGGAAATGTACCACAGGTCTTTCCAGAACTGAGCTGCCATTCTGGAACAGGTTCCAGCTACATTCATCCCTGAACAACTGCTGACATCAAATCCTGCAGAGGAAAGTGCAGGTCCTAAACCCCAGGATTTTCAATACTCTTTATAGTTAGTTCACTTCTGTCTCTGCTGGTGGCAGTGGTGAAGATCTCAGTGGGGTAAGTTCCTCCACTCAGGTGCCACGAGAGGAGAGCATATCTCACCAGAAAGCCTGTATTTTATGAAACAAAGAATTCTAAAAGAAACAGAGATTTATTCCTTACCCACAATCTCTAACTCTGTTAGAGTCTTTTTCTGTAAAGAAAGTGAAAGATTCACAACTTCTTCCTAATATTTTGTTCATTCTAACATTAATGTGTATAAACTGAGCCTATTCTATAAAACTCTGGAGCAGACCATTTTTCAATGAATTGGTTCCTAGAACTGACATTGACTCCCTCATCCCATTTTTCATTTGTTTCTACATCTGTTCCTAATGGTTAGGACTAAACTTTGAAAACATGAACCAATGTCCCTTGTCATTTCTTCCAATTGGGAGGACACTGAAAAAGCTTTAAATAGTTGGAACTGAGATAATTATCTCAGTGAGCTGTGAGAAACCTGAAAATCAGTTTAAAAGCTAAATGTTTATAGCTTTATCGCACACTACTCACTCATTCAACTAATTATTAAAATTACAGTCTCAAATTATTCCAGAGTACTAGAAATCATACTTCATATACCACTTGAAATGTATGTTCCACCAAACCTGACATATAGCAATAAAAATATGGAGACTAAAAACGTGCTAAGAAATTACAACAGGAGTAAGCTTTACAATTGTATATTTTATGTTTACTTAATGAGTTGCAGCATTCAAGACTCTTTATGGAGTCTTGATTGACAGTCCTTGATTCTAGGTCCTGATCACAGGGTGAAAACACAAGGGTTATGTCAGTTTACTGTTCGTTCCCTTTCTGGAATCTTGCTACGCTCTGGCAATCGGGTATTTAAAAAAAAAAACCAACCACAACAAAACAAACAAACAAACAAAACCAACCAACAAATCACGACTATCATTAAAAAAATTCTATTATATCATTAAAAAAATTCTATTAGTTTAAAATTTGCTTACTTTAATTGTAGGTCTTCAGCCCAATGTGTGAGATAGTAAATGGGAGCGCTTACTAGCCCTGTTCAGCCCCCAACTGACAAGAACCCAGAGAGCTCTAGTCCAATGTTTCCTCCTATGAATATTCCTCCACATGTTTTAAGCATGTTCACTCCTGTCTCTCTGTACTATATTTTTTTTGAGCTACTGTATTTTAGCCATGCTTAAAATTGCATTCTTTATTAGTTATAATGTAATTAGAATTACTGATGCAGTAAGTAGCCCAGATTATTTCTCCTGTTTGTTTTAGCTACCTAAACATCATTTTTGTAATAATCATGTTGCTCATTTACCTAACTTACTTTGTCTTTCAGGGACTCACAGTTCTATTCCTAAACACTTCTGCCACATACAAATGTTGTCATCTTACTGCTTGTAAGTACACAAACATCCCTATTGTGTAATATGAGTAAACAAATCTCTTCTTTTTTCCCCTAAACAGAAAAAATTATATCCTCTGGAGATAACCTTGTCATGCTGATACTTGACTGCTTACTCTTAACTATTAGTTCCCTCTCTTGGCCAATTCCAAATCTTTAACAATATTTAAGCCTACAGCAAGCAAAAGATTGGGAGAAGTCTTTAAAATCTATACAGCCTGTCATCTCTCATATGCTTGCTTAAACAGGCAATGAATCAAATCAATCCATCAGCTGTCAGGACTGTACCAAGACATTCTGGCATCTGTAGGAGAATGACAACCCATATGAATGCTTGCTCGTCTCCATTTAAATTTCTTGCAGCTCAAAAGAAACCGAGCAGTCATCACATTTGTAAAATGGCAACATGGAGCATCCTGCAAAGGGTTCCCCCTCACTAGCTTCTGCCTTATGCACCCAGCAACAGTCCGGGAAATGGGACAAACAGAGCAGCAGCAGAATATCAAGAGGTTCCCACTGACAGAGACCACAAAGACAGCATTCCTTGGCAGTCACGAACCCCTCCTGCCTGACTCACCGGGTTTGGTGTCTCTGCCTGCTGGCATGCTATGGCACTTGGCATTACATGCTCTGACACAGAGTCTTAGGCTGTGTATGTGTGTGGCTCTCGCAATTATGAGGGCTAAATAGGTCATGATCTGCAGTCTGGGCCCATTTCTTGCCGCTCTTGGTTTTCCTTATTTGCTGTAAGCCCTCCCTCCTTGATCAACAATGAGGAGGATGAGGAGGATAGGATTATCATTATTTACTGCATCATTAGTGGTCCTCATGGCTAACAAGGTATAAGCCTTTGAAAAGTTTGGTGTCTCTTCTGTCATTATAGAATTACTTTTGTTCTTACTGAAGCCTTTGAGCTGATGTGTTTTAAACCAGCCATTTGAAGATTATAAAAATGGGAATGGATGTCAATGTTATTTTAATTGGGAAAGAAGGAAACACTTCTCTGCCAAACTTTTTTTTCTTTTCTTTTTTACAGTGTATTCCAAGATCTGCAATATTAATAAATTCTCTTTTAGATGGGCTGTTGAGTGGATGGGAAACTGATTTCTGTGTATTTGCAGAAGTATATTAAGAAATCACAACACATATTGTGAATCAATTGTGCTCAATTTTCGCAAATTACTCTCATTTTCCCCTCATTCATCAAGTGACAATTAATACTTCTCATCATTGGGGAAAAAAAAAATATTTTTCATACTGTTGACTGCAAAAATCCAAAATAATGATTACACCTCACATATATAAATAAATCCTAATTTAACTTTTTCCATAAAATATTGACTTTTCCAAATAGACCTTTGTATTCTATCCTTTCTTAATTTAAATTTGTATTATATACATGCATATCAATTATATATATTGTGCATGTATAAATCTTACATGTAAGTATATAAAATACGTATTTTCATGAATTCATAAATATTATTTTCTATATGTACGTAAATCTATGTGTGTGTATATAAATATAAACATAAATATTAATTGTTTTGGTTGAATACTGGGAAAGGTTGCCCAGCAAGGCTGTGAACTCTCCACCTTTGGTGGTATTCAAGAGTCTGGAGGTCTCCCTGAACAATCTGATCTTATTAGACTTTCTTTGTGCACGTAGGGGATGGGCCTAGTGGACCCTCACAGCTCCCCTTCCAACCTAAATTATTCTGTGATTCTATAAAAACGCTTCTGTTTTGTATTATTAAAATTTTACTTACTGTGGTTGGTGTAAAAACTTGGCTTCCAAAACAGAGGAAAGGCAGCCATTAACATTAGATGCTGTTAACATCAGTAGCCTCTAGTTACATTTTGGAAGAGAAGCAGCAAGATGAAAACTCTTATGATGTCCTATTAAAATAATTTGTAAGACCTGCTTGTATTTAGAACTGCCAGCAGAAGCACTGCCTTCCTCTCAGGGTTGCTGTTTTTAGGCAGCCACCACATTTCATAGCACTGTAGTGTCACAAACTGAGCAGGAAGGCCTGCAGAATGAAAGTATGGAAATACTGCCAGATGTTAAAACATATGAATGGTAAACTGCCACATAAATTAAGATTCTATAAATAGCAGTGCTTTCATCAGAATACATAAGAAAACATCCTTAATACACTTTGCAACAAATGGGATGCTATTATTTTCTGAAGCGTCTTAGTCAGTAAATCTATTTAAAATAATTACTGATCAAAACTCTCAATCAGAGCAACAGAAAATTCAGCATTTTTGAGAGTTGTCTAGCAACTGGATTGCCTGGAATTCTCTGCCAAATGGAAAGACTTCCAAACACCAAGATATTTTCATTTTTCATAATCGTCTACTGAAAAAATAATTTGGAATCTTGATAATAAAGTCAGTGACTCTTCTCTTGAACACTCCTTGTTTATTATGCAAGCCTTCCCGCCCCCCCCCAATTTATTAAGTCTACTGCATTTTCTTACTCACATTTTAAGCACTTCAAAGACATTTATGGAGAAAAATGTATGAAATAATTTAATTTGAGGCTTGTCATTTCCCATTATCACCAGCTTGGAGGTCTTGTCTTCAGTCTACCTCGTCAGTTTTGTGTCCTGCCCTTGTGGCAAGAAGGGCAACCAAACATCAGCCCAGGCAGGGCAAAGCCACTGCTCAGAAGGGCATGGAGGGGCTCGGCTACAGAATGCTCTCCTCCGAAAAGGCTGAGTCAGGCTGGGAAATGTTTAAAGGAATATCTAAACCATTCCTGCGCAGCAGGGCACACACCCTTTTGCTATTCTTTGGCTTGCAAAGATGTTAAAATATTTGAAATAATTTCTGTTATGAGGAAATGGCACTTGGCATTGCCATTTAATTTGCTAACATTTCATCAGGCAGAAAGATATTCTGCTCTTCACAGCGCGGAAGAGTTTTAAATGCATCAGTAAGTTGTTAGCCATGCCACAACGAGGGCTTTTCACTACAAAAACAATCATGTCAACAACAAAGATGTTCATCATATCACTTTTTGAGCTATGTTTTGATGTGTTTTGTCTTTTCTGTTGAAGCCTATTCGCAACACCCTGAACTGTGAGGACGGTTAGGTTAGACTTGCTGCTCTAGATGTGGGTAAGCCACGTACAGCTGACCAGCAGAACCACCAGCTGATACATGTAGCATGTGTGATGAAGCACCTAAGAGAAGACAGCACTGCACCGAGAATGCACGAGTGTCTGGAATAAAAAAGGGATGATGAAAGATACTGGAGACTGAGAAGGTGATGGGCTGCAACCATTTCAACTGAGCTGTCCCTCCTTCCCCACCAGTAAAACCTTTATTTGCTTTAACTGTGCAAGAGCACACAGAAAATTGTATTAATTCCAAAGTCTGCAGATTAATAAAAATATTACCATGGTGGGTCGCACCAGTGACATATCTAGGCAAAACCCTGTTTACAGCAGTAGAATGTGCAAGACAATGGAGAAAAAGGTGCAGGATGATGCTTTAAAATAATGTGCTCCATGTGAAAGCTGCATTTCAGTTCCTGTTAGTTAAATATTACCTTAATTGAAGCATTTTTAAGTCTTCTAATACAGTCTTAGAATCAGCTACAATATTTTAAGATTTCAGAGTTGCATACAAATATCAAAGCTCTTTTCAAATTTTACTAGATTCCAGAATATCTCTGCCTTATTGCTCTACAAGCCACCCTACATGCGATTCTCTTACAATACCACTCAACAAAGATGGAGTAGCACAGAATAAGGTCGTCCTGGCATCTGAGGGAGATGGATCAGGGGACAGAGGAGCTGGACAAGATGACCTCCAGAGATTCCTTCCAACCTCAACCTTTCTGTGACTCTGTGAGCAGCGTCAGCTGCTGCCAGTTATTCTGGCTGACATGGTTTTTAGAACATACACTAGTGAAGAAGATGCTCCTCATTTGTTCTCAAAATCAACATTTTGAACATCAACATTCATGGGAGCCAACAGAATGTTCTGCAGAATTTCTGTAATGCAGTTAAGATTTACGAACAACTAAATTCTTCCTCCTTTCCCATTTTGTCTTGAAACGTTTGAAATCTGAACAACTTCATATTTCTTCCCCAAACTAGTTCTCACTCTAGCATGAAAACTCTATGAAATCCCATCTTACCAGGTAAGCTGGCATTACAACTGAGAGGGGGGGAAAAATGAAAGGAAACCCCCAACATTTAAATGGCAGTGGTGCAGAATACTGCTTTTTGTCTTTACATGAAATGCTGGGCTGATTTTGGGCTTTCTCCTCCAGCCTTGAGGAATACAGGTTTGAGGAAAACAAAGAAAATAGCAATTAAAAAAGCTTCAAAAACTAAATTATGAAGGTGTGTGAAGACAAACCTAATCCTTTTAATACACACAGGCATTCCACAGAGGCAATCATCTCTAAACCCAGACAGAATACGTTCCCAAGTACCTTAAAAAAAACCCCTTAATAACTTAGTTAAAAACTATCAGTAAAGTCACTATTAAACAACTAAAGCCCACATCTGCAACTTCACCAGTTCATTGAGCAAGGCCATTTTGCTTCACCAAAGAACTGTTCCATGAGTATGGAGCATGTAAGCAAGTAAACTTTTAAAAGTGTCAACACTTATAAATTTTAAAAGTGTATAAAGCTTTCAGCATTGCTGTGACAGAAAAACTCTGACTGCCAGACATACTAAACACAATGGTTTTTAAATTCTTCAGAAATTTAAGAAGCCTGCTTTTGCCTACAGAAGTTAATTAAATGTTGCCCATCCATCTCTCTGTGTCAATCTCCCTTTCCCCCCTCCCTCAGGTTTCCTTCCAAATGCTGTTTTTCAACCTGATGACCAACTTCAAGTGAATTTTACAAAATTAGAGATGTCAAAGCTTGTATTTAAGTCATTAAAGAAAATCTGAGACATCAAAAATAGTAAGATAGAAAGTATAGGAAAATCAATAGCTGGGGAGAAGAGAAGCAAATTAGTGCCCTTACGAAGATAAGGCTCTTAGGCATTCTAGTCCATCAGCAGCCAGTCAATCAATGCACGCACACAGAGCTCTGAATCGCTGCGAACATAAGACAAATACGGAATTACCTGCTGTGTGACTGTGTGGTACTGCTTTTCAGCTGGCTGATGTATTTGTACTTCAGTATTTGACTAGTTCCAAATGAAGTAATACTTAGAACAACGCAAAACAATTAAGCAAACAGAAAACATTGAAAACCAAGAATTATTTTTAATGTTCAATATCACAAAACATATTGGCGCAATTAAACTATGTAATGTACAAAGATTTAGTAATGTATTAAAAAAATCAGTATTAAAATGAGTATCATTCAAAGGGGAGTTAAAATGTATTATGGATAATGAGGAAAGTTCTAAACTGAGAGACAAGCAGTGCTATTTTGGGAAGTGAACAGATGGCTACAGAAAAGCAGACCCAGAAATCAAGAACAATATAGGGAGTCAGATCAGGGGGACTGGAAGGCAGCATAACTGGAGAACTCTATTTTCTTATTTTACTTCATACGCTTTCTGAAAAGCTCAAAATACTATGAATCTACAATAGAAAAGATACGAAATACATTTCCAGTTGTGTTAGTGACTTGCAGAGCAGTTTTGGCTACTTTTTCTCTCTCTGTGTACACACAAACATTCGTACACAACCATTTAGAAAATCTAACTATTTTGCAGAACTACATATACTTTTTCTATGATGCCAGAAGTAACAGGGAAACTAAAAATTAGGGTCCAAAATGTAACTTATTTGCTTTAAAACATTTCTATACAAATATTTGTATTACAAACTTTTAAAGAATTTGCGAAAGCCGAAACAGTACCTACTACCTTTTAAAGAATAATACATTTTTGGCCCACTGCCACATCTGTAATTATAGACCTTTAAAATTCGTAAAAGCTAGGAAAATCAATTAAATGTGCAAAAAACCATATCTCGATAATCTCATCTCACATTTCCAAGAAAAAAAGGCAGCACCTCCTCCCAAATATGAGATGCAGCCATGACTTCACCTTTAGAGTTCAGGATATCTCAGTGGAATTAATTTAAAATCTCATTAATTCAAATCTACTTTTTCCTGGGAAAAATAACAATCTTTGTTGGTTTGTAGTTATTACTGTAACCTTAACAATAATTTCTTTGCTAATATTGCTAAAATGGAAAGAAGTAGTATTTTGAGAGTTGTCTTAGGATGAAGAAATTTCTTATCCTAAACAGCAGGTCTTGACTTCAAAGACAAGGTGACTGGCTTATCCCTCCAGCCTGTCAAGGTCCTCCTGGATGGCTGCATACCCTCTTAACTTACCAGCCACTCAACCCATTTTGTGTTATCTGCCAACCTGCTGCCATCATCCAGATCATTAATAAAGATGTTAAACAGGGCTGGACCCACTATTAACCCCTGGGGTACACCTGGAGGTCACTGGCCTTCAACTAGACTTCATGCCACTGATCACTACTCTCTGGGCCCAGCCATTCAGCCAGTAATTTTCATATATTAAGGACATTAGCTTCCATGTTTTCATTTTAACTTTGGGCCAGCAGAGGTTATACACATTTTCAGGTGTCCTCTTAAAGGTGTTATTTATTTTCTTTCTTTTTTAAAAGAACAGAAACAAGCAAGAAAAAATGGCTGTTGTCAAAAGCCCACTGTAACTTCAGCACAGAATAGATGTAAGAAATTTTACAAACAAATGTTTTTAACTGACTAAATGGAAAACTTTCTGGCACACAGGTCCAAAATCACTAATCCTAATCCATGGTTCATGGTCACTAAATAATAAAACTAATCTATAATCTGGAAAACAGACAATCAAAGCTCTGTGTGAGGCAGAAGGAGGTTATGAAGCCTACTTACTTTTGAAATCTGAGTCTTCTGTAACCATTGACAATCTACAGCATATTACATACTCCACAGAGAAGAAGGCGTTTCCTTTATGGTTCTGAATGCAGTTTATAATTTAAAAAATTAGCATATAATGACTTACTAAATAACCTAAAAGATTACATTTTTGCACTGATACACTCTGCAGTTGTAATTAGTGCATAAAGGATTAAACTAGCTCCCTGTTGACAATTTAAAAATCAAACAGAAAAGATTAATGAATGTATACAAAGAGCTATACAAACAAACCTTACTCACACTTTGAACTGGCTGGACATAAACCAGACACCGTCCAAAAGCCAGCTAGGTCCACTGAAGAGATGCTGTGATTCAACTGAGCTGACAGGTCAGCCAAGGTCAGCTCTAGAACTGAACTACCATTGTAACACTAACACCAGCCACCTAGACTGAAGTATGAGCCAAGCAACTCAGGTGTGTCTACAAATAAAAACCTAAATTACATATATTACAAAAACCTAAATAACATAAAATAAAAAACCATATAAAATAAAATAAAAAAACCCAAACCATTACAAATATTAAGAATTACTGACACTAATCGCATACCTGTTTCATAGTCCTAAAGCAAAGCAGTGCTCTATTTTTCCCATTGAGCAATTTCCTTATGCAACAAAGCATTTTCCTTTGCCATGTAGAAACAAACAATATGTTTCCCTCAGCCTTGTGATTTCAGTGGCACGTCCATACTTGGAAAGAATGAAAACAACCTCTACTTATTATCCGCTTATGCGTTTTCAGAGTTTTACAGGCTTCCCAACTACTAGCCTGTTTCCTTTGTTTTTATTTTAAGAGCTCTAAGAGGAAAAAATAGATTTACATATTCAGAATAGTTATAAGAATTACCATACTCTCACCATTTCTTGATGCTATGGTTAGCTGAAAAGCCAATACCATACAGGACAAATAATTAAAAAGCTCTTATAGCAGGTATTGGCATGCAGTTCTGCAGGAGATGGCTATGCTCAGTGTCCCACCTGATGACACTAAGCAGAAGGCAGCAGACAGTGGCTGCCAGAAGCTCTCGCTGGAGAGGCACCATTCTGACACCAAACCCAACAAAATTCTGCCATTAAGCAGAGCTAAAAGAAAATGGTAAGCCAAAGAGAAGCTTCTGGCTTTTCCCATTTATTTTTGGAGGGCTCCTCAGTCTTTAGGGCCAAAAGCAAGGTGACTGCAGCATACTGTAAAGCCAGACACCCTGGGAAGCCTGAAATCATTAAAACACTCATTTAGACAGAAAGAGAAGAGATGAGTGAGTACAAATTCTAAGCTGGGGGTGGGGAATCCTCATTGTATAACATGTCTATTACTGTAACACCTAGCCACCTTCCAAAAATCCATTAAGTGTTATGCTTTAGATTCTTCCTTTTTAAATCTACATGTCCTTCTTTCTCCTCAGTCATTATGTGGTTTTAACTATTTTTTAAGACCACCATGCTCCTTGTACCCCTGATTACGTAAGAAAGAAAAATACCTTCTAGTAGAAACAGAGAATAGAGATCTTCATCTTTGATGCTCTCTCATTTGAGATTCTGCTTCAGGGCCTTGGACAAGCACCAGAGAAAAGCCTACGTGCACAAACAGATTTTATCTTTGCTGTAGACACACCACTGGCAAAGCATCAGTTATTGACCACATACATCATCCCTAAACTTCAGGTGACAAGCTAGGTATGCTGAGCTCACTCCATCTAGCACCTTCAAGTTGTTAAAGACTCTGAATTTGATTTTTTTATTTGGAGACTTGTATAGAAAATACACAGAAAAGAATGGCTGTCCCTCACAGCCTTCACTGCATCATTAAAATGCTTTAAAGCAAACTTTAAGGGCTTGTCTAACTTGCCCAGGTGTTACTAATGCAGTCTTGTTATTTAGCTGAAAGGTAATGAATTCCACAAAAGTCACATTACTAGTTGCAAGGACTAAGCAGTCTTCTTATAAACGGGATATGCTAGACAACATTAATGGGAAATAACAGAATAGAAATCACTAATAAATACTAATACTTCCAACTTCAAATGCTTAATGAGTTCTGTATGTAGAATTCAACCAATAGCATCTCTGTTCCAGACACAGGCTTCCAGAAATTTTTGCCTCTGTCAAATTTTATATCACCAGCTTTTATGCACTGTTTTAATCTACCGCTGGTTTTCTGCAATCTGATCTCCACCATAATGAACTGGCTTTTTTCTAAAAATGTGAGGTGAAGAAAAAGGAGGAAAACCAGAGATCACAGAAACACTGAAATGGTTGCATAACAGAGAAAAAAAAATGCCATAGTAGTGGCTTGGACTTGATAGATATGTTTCAGAAATACCTTTAATAAAATAATTTTGCAAAGACCAAAATACTGCCCATGTACTGCCTGAAGAGTAGGAGGAGTGACTTTTCACTAGGACTTTAAATTCACCAAAGCTTTCAGAACCACAAATTCTCAAAAACAGCCTCGAAAAGACAAGATGGGAAACATGTATTTCAGTTAATGATTGCCTGGATGAATGCACATGTAGTAAATATAGCACAACTCTCCTTCAGCTAGATGGCTACAGACAGCTCTAAGGATCAGACACTAAAATAAAACAAACTGGGTGAACCATACCACGCAGCCACTGACTTGGTACTCTTTGTTTTGGATTCAGTTGCCAAAGTTGCAGGGAAGTTTTGTCCAAATCTGTATAAAGCTAGAAGTAATATGTATACCTGGCAGACAGGCCTGAAGTTATTGCATCTGTTCACAGCTGTACCTGAGTAGCACCAAGCGAAAGCCAATACTAAAGGGCCAACAGAGGCTTTTTCATTGAATCACAGAATCATTTAGGTTGGAAAAGACCTTTAAAATCTTCAAGTCCAATCATAGACCCAGCACTGGCAAGTCCACTACTAAACCATGTCCTTAAGCACCACGTCTACACATTTTTTAAACACCTCCAGGGAGCAATAAGGTTTCCCCTGAGGCTCCTTTTCTCCAGACTAAACAACCCCAGTTCCCTCAGTAGCTCCTCATAAGACTTGTGCTCCAGACCCTTCACCAGCTCCGTTGCCCTTCTCTGGACACGCTCCAGCACCAAAATGTCCCTCTTGCACTGAGGGGCCCAAAACTCAACACAGTATTTGAGGTGCAGCCCCACCAGTGCCCAGTACAGGGGGACAATCACTCCCTAGCCCTGCTGGCCACACTGCTTTGGACACAAGCCAGGATGCTGTTGGGTTCTTGGCCACCTGGGCACACTGCTGGCCCACGTTCAGCCGGCCGTCAGCCAGCACCCCCAGGCCCTTTTCCCCCAGGCACTTTCCAGCCGCTCTGCCCCCAGCCCGTAGCGCTGTGTGGGGCCGCTGTGACCCACGTGCGGGACCCGCCACTGAGCCTTGTTGAACCTGGTACAACTGGCCTTGGCCCATGGGTCCAGCCTGTCCGGATGCCCCTGCAGAGCCTGCCTGCCCTCCAGCAGGTCAACACTCCCTTCATCCTCTTATATCTAACCCACAGTAAAATTAAAATCTCAAAACACATTGAAGTTGGCTAGTTGCACCAAGATCTGCACTTGGAACACTATCACTGGGTCTTTACCCTGTACATATCCCTCATAAAGCCCACAGAACAGATCATCTTGCTCTTGCCAAGGGAAGTGCTCTATTGGGAGCCTTGTGGAAGACGTTGTGCTTGAGGATTTAGGGATCTTAAGCTGGCCATGCACACTCCACTGGGCCTTGTACTTAGTCAAGGCTTGAGAAACCCTTATGTCAGCACAAGTAGCACTGCAAGGGAACCTGCTGGCATGCCCCAGGTGGCACCAGTGGATGCTATGACAGAGATGCCATCCCAGGCTCTCAGGAGAGGAGAAATTACTGTTCGTTACACAAAATAAAAGGCACCGCAGGAGGGAAAAGGAACCTCTCCACAGACAGCAACTGTGCAGCGTGCCATGGGAAAACCCACGTGGGGCTGTCTGATCGTCCCAACCTCTGAAGGGAATAAGATTTAACCACTATCTATATTCCTCTTTTTATTTTTTCTTATTAAAATGGCTACTTTATCATGCTATTTGTTGGCTGGCCTTTCTCATGGAGATCCAGAAAGAACCCTGCACTGTCTCCCTCGCCTGGTGCAGAATTAATGCAAAAAATGAACAAAAGAAAAATAGCTGAGCTACAAGGCCCATATAGCAGCTCTTTCAATATTTTCATTACTCTTTTTTTCCCCCCCACTCTGCACTCACTTAACAATTTTTGTGCTCTTAACTTTATATATAGCTATAAATACAATTTTAGGTATGCTATACAGATTTAATCTTTATGTAACTATACAGTTTAATATCTCTCTGTATATACACAGTTCAATATGATTGACTGGATCCTCCTGTATTATGAAAAAAATAGGCTTTTTAAATTCTACCAATGAATATCATGAAGTCAGAAATAGCACTTAGTACAGTCACTCTAAAATAACAAGGTATTAAGTTAAATGTTCATTAAAATAATAAAAAATAAAACCACTAAAACTGTGTTTTGCTAAAAGAGAGCCTTGCAATGAATTCAAGTGTTAATTAAATGCAAGTCCAAAGTCATCACATAATGCAACAATTCACAAAAAGTATAAATTCTGCCAAGACACAGACTGAATAATGAATCCAAGGCAGCACTGCAACACTTCACAGCAAGAATTCCAACAGGCACACTGTTCTCCTCCTGTAAAGCCACATGTTGCAAACAGCTACTCTCAGGATCATATGTAAACAAAATTTTGAGAGTAATCTGAAAGATAAATTAAATCCTGAAAATTAGTTGTTTATTCAACCCTCTGCAAGTAATTGGAGACAATTAGTGGTTACAAACAAATTGAGTTTTCTTAAGAATGCTCATCAGAAGATCCAAATCATCTACCACTACAGCAAAAATTCTAAAATATTGGTGGAAGGGAGGAATCAGCACCTTTGTTTAATTATAACAGAAAACTGGAATAGACCACAAAAGACAAATAATTTCAGTAGAGCAGCAGGTGTATAAGTAAAGGGCACATCTCAGGTTAGAGTTTCGGGATTTACAGGCTCTTCAAAAATTAAGCTGTTAATGCTAACGTTGCACGTTCAAACCTGACAGAAGTGAAATCTGCAGCCAGAACTATGGTTACAACCTGTGTCATGAAAGGCACTGGAATACAAATTCCAGGAAAATAATCAATACTTATGTACCTTTTAAACTGGTAAAGGGGTAAAAAAAATCAGAAGGAGAAACAGTGGCAGTAAGCGAGTTCCTAAAAATAATTCCGGTAAGAAGAGGTAGGGGGAGGCAGGAAAAAATAGAAGTGTAAGATGACTCACAAAACCCAGTATTATAGGTTTATATTTGAGATTACTCAAAAAGGGACTAAATATTCACACAGACACACATTCACCAAAGCTTTAGAAATAAAAAAAGTTGCACCTCTGTAGTATATTCCTCTTCTAATTTTATAGTCTTTGTTTCCTAGATCTTGGCAGGAAAAAGGGGTGGATGTTTTCAGTATCTCTTTTGGTTACAGTCAGCGTATTCTACATCCACAACCATACTGCTGCGTGACCGCTCAGTGGGTCCCCACCCAGGCAGTAGGTATCGTCCTTGACTGAAAAATCCTGAATGACAGAACAAGTCAGGAGCACTCAGGCAAAGCCTGATATAATGGTTACAACATGTCATTTTTCTTAAGGCATGACTAAAATAACATATAATCGGTTCAGAAGCAGGAGTTAACGATTTAAGGTGAAGTGTAAATATAAAATAAAATAGTGGATAAATCAGCACGAAAAAAAGAATTCTGACTGCATTCATAGTCGTTGGGTCAAACTTGAACATAGTAGAAAGTCTAGGTTATTGGCATGCAGTAATGCCAGCCAAAAACTACAATAAATACTCGAGACAAAGTAAATCCTGCCTGTTTGTTCTGGGGAAGGAAAAAAAAAAAAGGGGGTGAAAAAAAAAAAAGCAGCGCTTGTTTCAGGAGTTCCATTCCTTCTTCATCCCCTACCTACGCACTGCCAATTGCTGCTTCTTCTGGTGCTTTCTTGCCTAAGCAGAGATCATGAAGGAGTGAAGGAATGAATACATTTGGACCCGCCCCTCAAATAACCTGTCAAAATCCTGACTGTGTACACTAAAGGTAGCCTGCTTCAGAGCAGCTCCCAGGCCACAGCTTGTGCAGCTTGCACTCAGGGCAGACAGAATTGTTTGCATTAGCTATAGCATAACAACACAACAATAATCCTAGCAGACACAAAAGGTCAGCGATGCAGCCCCTAAACAATTATTCAAACCAGCTGCAATTCCTCCTATTTTCTCTGTTGTGGTGGTGTTTGAGGGTTTGTTTGGCTTGGTTTGGTTTGTTGTTGTTTTGGTTTTTTTTTAATTACAAATACTTTTTATTTCCTTGGGGTTTGAGCCCTTTGGGCTTTTTATTTCCATTTTTTATTCATAATACTAATGGCTAGAAATACTGCAACTTTACAGATGGCCCTGTAATAATGCAACTCCAAATATAGGTAACTAGAGAAGGAAATTCCAATATTTCAACAGTTTATTGCACTGAGCATAATACCCAGTGTCAAGCATTTGGTGTAGTAACGTAACCAGAAAAACAACTAAATCAATCCAATATAGGATAAACTTACTATACTCATTTCATTTAAAATGATTCAGCATTTGTCTTACTATTTTCAATCTTTTCACACCAGCCTCAACAATCAACCAATCAAGAAAGCAATCAAACCCAGATTTTGACCCACATAGCATCATGTCCAAAATACAGTAAAATCTATGTCTCTACAACAAACAGAATGCAAAGAAAATATATGTATAATGGTTTTAGCTCCATTGCAGTTTTCAGTATTTCCAAATGAGAGTTTGCATTTTTTGCCTTCAGTCTGTACATTCATATGCTTATAACAAAGTCCACTTCAATTTTCTCTTTGAAGAGACCAATAGCCACCTTTAAATAAATTTTTGTTAATAGTGACACTACCTCCCTAAAATTTATTAAGATTAGCAGATAAGCTATTAGGAGGTAAGCTTATTAAGAGTAACTTATTATTAAAAGTAATAGATTTATCAGACTATCTCCAACTATCTGATAGTTATAGAAATAGCAAGGGTTAAAAACAAGCAGTCTATAAATCAAACTAAAAAAAACATGATTACTGCTCAATGAGAGTTATTTATTTCAACTTCAACAAATTGTAAATGCAATTTAGGAAGTACATGTTTCTAATATACCAATTTTTTTCTCAATTTCAGTATCTGCAATATATCTTTATTATTATAAACGCATGCTGTTCCTAGCAGAGCATTTGTAAGGACTGGCACAAATTTTAATTCTCTGTAGGAATGACATAAAAAAGCAAGCAGCAGAGCTTGATTTATTGAATTCATGCATAAATTGGAGACAAGAATCATGGCAACAGCTGACTTTATGTGCAGTGTTTAATGGTGTTAAGAAACGTGCCCACTTCTCATAACCTTGACCACAATTAGGCATCTGAAGATTTCACATTTTGATTTTAAACTCAGATTTAAAGAAAAAAGATTAAATCATATAAAAATGACACTTTCATACAGGAGTCTTACAAATGTTAATAGGTAGCCAAAGTTTATATACGAATGAGGGTTGATAGCAGAAGTACATCACAAAAAAAAAAATCCAACATACAGATCTTCCCTGTTGCAGGATACTGCATAACTTCCAGTATTCCTAAACTTTGAGCAATACAAATATGCATTATAGGGAAAGGAACTGCAAGAGCAACATAAGTTCAAAACATTTCTTGTTTCAATGGCAGCAGTAGATAATTGCCACTGCGAGTCCTTTACTCACAAGCTCATATACATCACTGAATTCACATATCTCAGTTTTCTGAGTATTCAGTGAAACCATGTTTGTAATAAACAAACTTGATGTTGATGAAATTAACACATTTTTCCAAGCTTTGACAAAATGTATCTCTTTCATTTACACTAGGGAACAAATGTGAAAACAAATAAGCAGCCTGTTGTGCAGTATTTTGAAAAAACTTCTGCAAAAGCAAGATACATAAATGTATTACTGCATACATCTCCGTCTCTCTTATCACAAAGCCTACTTCATTATATGTGGCAGTGATTCTGCAAGAAATAACAAGGGAAAATTATTTCAGATACGTATTCCATGTCTAGTAGTTATCCCAGAAAAGTGCATACAGTTATGAGAGCTATATTAGGAAAACAAAAATGAGAGCTTCTTCCTGACCTTAAATACAAAATGTTCCTACAGTTTAACAGGACTGACTGACGAATTTCACATCTTCCACACAGTAACTCATCTCAGTCATCTTCTTAATCTTTGCATGCCATAGATTATTTTGTGTAAATGGTAGTAGCCACAATGTGCTAGCATTTTCCAGACATTCAAGAAGGGATGGTCCCCAGGGAGCTCAAATTCTGAAGACAGGCAGGCAGGCACACAGACAGAAGTCAGGGAACACAAAATTAAAAGTCAGACAGAACAAATGCATTCACTATTGGTATCATGGCAAAAATTGACCTGTACACTGTGAATGTGACAAGCTAAAAGGGTGATGGCCAGAGGGGAAGAACCAGCAGATGAATTCTAGTTTGTGCCATGCGCTGATATTGCAGAGCAAAAAGCTGACAAACAAGCAAGTAGGAAGCTTGACAAGAGAAATGCAAGCATAAAGTGATATTTATATAGTCTTTCATGTTCTAGTTTTCTAACTTCTGTCAATACTTAGCTTCTAAGTAATTCCTTTTTACTATGCTACCAGGGCTTTATTGATCAAACCACTTGGGCTCTGTCAACATTCTCAAAACATTAGTTTGTTACATCTTACCCACACAAAAATGTTTTCAACAGGAAGGCCATTCTGTTTCCTTCATTGAGGATATCCTTCAAAGAATGTACTGGACTTAAAATACAGTCCTTGCTGTGAGACTGGAAATGCAAACTACATTTGTATCTTATTTTTGCCCACTGCTTTTTCTACATTTAATAGGTTGAGTGTTACACAAGCACTGTTACAATTCTACACAGTGAATTATGTTTTACACGTAAGGTTTTCACAAAGCACAACAACTGTCCAAGACCCTCAGAGAACTGGCAGAAAGGAGCTGCATGACTACCAGGTTTGTGTCATAAGTGTAGATTCTCTGTTTCTGTCCTTAATTTTTCCTCTTTGCTTGACACATTTTGGCTTAGCTGAAATCTGTTAATCTGAGCAATTAGCTCACTAAAACTATATAAAGTGGCTCCGAACACCTTAAAACTTTATTTTTTAACTTTTTTTTACTGAAACTAATCTGAATATTCTCCTAGACTTTCCATGGTTAAGGGCTAGTTAATCATCTCCAATTCTGCTGTCACTGGGCACCGCTGCCAAGAGTCTGGCTTGGACTTCTTTGCACAGCTCCTTCAGATATTTATATACATTAAGCCTTCCCTTCTCCAGGCTATACAGTCCAGCTCTCTCAGCCTTTCCTCATGTAAGAGATGCTAGAGTCCTGTAACCATCTTCATGGTCCTTCACTGGACTCTCTCCAGTATGTCCATGTCTCTCTTGTACTGGGGAGGCCAAACAAGGAAACCGCATACCATGTGTGGCCTCATCAGTCCTGAGTAGAGAGGAAGGATTACCTTCCTCCATCTGCTGGAAAAACTTTGCCCAATACAGTCCAGGTGCTATCAGTCTTCTTTGTTACAAGGGCACACTGCTGGCTCATTTCAACTTGGTGTCCACCAGGACCTCCAGGTCCTTCCTGCAAAGCTGCTTTCCAACTGGGCAGCCGTGAGTGTGTTTTGGTGCCTGGAGTTGTTCTTCCCCAGCTGCAGGACTTTGCACTTCCCCTTGCTGAACTTCATGAGGCTCCTGTGTGCCCCTTTCTCCAGTTAAGGTCTCTCTGGATGGCAGCCACTTTGGTGTATCAGCCACTCATCCCAGTTTTGTGTCTTCTGCAGACTTGCTGGGGGTACACTGACCCATCGTTCAGATCATTAATAAATATGTTAAACAGGACTGGACGCAGTATTGACCTGTGGGGTACACTCTAGTTACTGGCCTCCAACTAGACTTCATGCCACTGATCACTGACTGTTCTAGTAGTTTTCAATCCAGTCATTTCACCACAGAGGTCAAGCATGACTTCCCTTGGTGAATCCATGCTGACCACTCCTGATGACTTTCTTGTCCTTCATATGCCAGGAAATTTCAACTGAACTCTCTTTACGGATCCCCTTCCAGGAAGTCAACACAGTGTGAATACTAATGTGCAGTATATATCTGTGAAGATCTATCTTTAGAGAGGCCAAGTGAGAGAAGTGTCATGCTTTGTGATGCAGTGAGCAATTCTAATGCCATGCTCTGAATTTCAAAGGATAACATTTGGCAACAGGAACCTGGGCTGCAGTATTTGTTCAAAGCCAACCAAAGCATAAGGATTATAGACTTCTAACCAAGATCAGAAGTAAACAGGTATGTTCCTATTCAAGAAATCAATTTTTCAAAGGAAATGATCTACCAAGACCTGCTGTTTGGAAAGGGTGTGTTTCTACATAGAAAGGAAGCCAGACCCTTTATGGAGATTTAGGTCTTTTTTGCTGGCTGTACCTCCGCTCTCCTGTCGTGACTAATAAGCCATCTCCCTGCTCTCTGCCTTGGCTTCCCACACCCTACTCCTTCCATTCTATCTATCTTCAATGTAAGGTCTTCCGGCAGAGATGATGTCCCATGAAAGCTTGTTCCTGATCTCGAGCTGAACCACTAGGTGCTGCTGCAACACAGACAATGAATAGTTACAGCATAAACTGGCCCATAAAATTATCTGGGATCTACACACTGTATGTGACAAGATTGACCTTAGAACAGCACATGAGAACTCTTAGTAACGTCCTCCTTTTTGCCGTGCTGCAAAAGAAAATGAGCATCTTCCAGCCTAGGGAGTGATTTTCTGTTTTTCTTGGACTACAAGCTTTATTCACTGGTCCATGATTCAAAAGCCACACATGAAAACTGAGCACAGATCAGTCTGTCTGCCATTGTGCTCTCCTAAGCTAAGTACATAATGGCCAGAAACATGCCAAAGCTCACTCTTGTAACTGAAGTTTCCAGCAGAGCATGTAGCAAGTAACATGTTGCATACTTGCTTGTCGAGGTAAAACACTGGCAGTCTGGCCATCAACCAGGACCCTTCCTTTGGATCTCCATTCTCTGAGAAACCCTAGCTATCTCAACTCTTCCTTAACAGAATATTTATGAGCATCACGAGCGTACCACAATTCCCAGGATAAGGAGCCCCAGGATGAGGGGTTCTACTATGTGAATTCCCTCAGGCCATATCAGGTATATCTGGTTGATATCAAGTTTAAAAATCACTAACAAATGGAGACTGGGCTGCCACTACCAGACTGGTCTCTCCAAGAACCTGATATGATTTGACAGAAATGTTGTAACACTAATATAACTGGTAGGTAAACAGGATCTGTGAAGAACAAACATAGTTGTAACCATAAGACTCTGCACACACAATGCAAACTATTAGTTTTTAATTTCTGCTTCCCTCTCTGCCAAAGGAGTTGTATTCCAAATTGAATTTGAAATAAACTGATGTCTTCCGTGGGAGACAAGTTACAGATTTTAAGTTGACTCTGTCAGCTCCATAATTCATAGTGCTGACACTTTCCAGAGGTCTGTTCTTCTCCAAACAAAAAAATCCAAGAAAGGGAACATACAGATTTCCATGCCATATAGTGAGTCACATTATCACCTCTTTTCAGAATGACAAATCTAACACCACCACTAACTGTAAGAGATGTTGCTTTAAACAATCACAAATACTTCTGATGTTTTAAATAGCTGTCTGAAAGCATATAAACAATGTACAGAAAAAGCCCGTCATAGTCTAGGTGACAGCCACAAGTGCTAAATTCCTTTTATCATCCAATTTTGATTGAATCCCTGGAGGTCCAGGATGAAAGAGTTTTCTGCCTTAAAAGTGGGTGAGTACTCTCAGCTTCCTCCTAACATCATGGACTGAATGAGGTTTTTTTAGGAGGGATTAAACTTCTCACTGCTGCTACCAAGAAACACAAAATAATTCCTGAAAGAAACTGGAAACACTAGTGGATTTTGCTTTGAATCCTTCTCTTATATCCCAGTAAGAAAGTGCACAGCCAAATAATCACACTGTCAAAGACCCTGCCAGTCTCCTTACAAGAAAGTGGAGGTAGGAAAACCATTAGTAAGAGGCAGTTAACTGACTACATGCAGGTGGCTGCATAAACCTTTGGGTTTAGGTGAGAGGTGAAACACTTCTCCTATCTCTCGTTTCCAACAATAATTATTCTCACAGGAAGACCTGAAGTCTGTTGTCATTTCTGACTTTGTATCCATTTGTATCATCTAGTTTGACCATTTTATGATACAATCCAAACAATCTCACCCAGTAATCCAATTCATCTGTCAGCAGGGATCAACTGACCAATCTGCAGAACCTGGTCCACAGATTTCTTCCCAGAACAGACAAGGAATAATTGTTTCAACAGTGATAGATACAGCCTGAAAAAAATTATAATTTCCCCCTGCATCATCAGGCTGGGTCTTACAGCTGCTGAAGAAGGACCATGCTTTCAGCGGAGATACCTACCCTTTTCTTGGGAGTCCTGGCAAAAGTTATTCTAAGTGCCAATTACCCTAAGTCTTCTGTACCTCATTCCAGATACAAATTTGTCTGGCATTTGCTTGCGTAGACCCCTAATCCACAGTGTATCTCTTCTAAAGGAATCCTGGAAAGGAACCTGGAAATACTGATCCAGGAAGACTTGACTACCATGCTCAGTGTAACTGCCAGCTGTCTGGTCTGGGTTTCGAGTTAGGTTTTTTCCTTCAAAGACTCTGGGACAAAATAAACAGTGGTGACCTGAAGCAGGGACTAGTTCCCAAAGCTTTAAAAAAGGCTTATCGCAACCTAATTTTTAAAGTTTCTTTTTTCTTGGCCACATCACATTGACAGCCTACAGTTACCTCACTCCTCAAACTCATTCTTCTCTGCCATTTTCAGCTCATAGAAGAAATTGATGCCAACAGTTTTCTAGGTATCAACTACACAAATGCGCACTGTGCATTGTAACACCTTAATCTTTTATGTCAGTCCAGGAGGCTTCACCTTCTTTTACATAGTATGCTGACCTGTATCATGATGTTTCCCAGCTATTACTGCCCCAATGGCAATACTATCATTAAGCAGAACTAGAAGTATATTCTCCCAATGTTTCAGTAAGTCTGTTCTCTTCTATTTGTGCCATGTTCAAATATTTTTCTACAGGACATACTCAGTCATCATATAAACTTTAAGTTCTGTATTTAACCATTATAAAGACACTGTAACCAAGGAATTCTGTAGGATAAGTTGCAGTGGTCTAAACCTAACCAATTTAAATAAGTTCCCATGTACCGCCATTACTACTTGTTTGCCTGAAGATCAGCCAAATTAAATCTAGATTTACTTTGCAGGAAAATGAAAATTCAGCCTAGTTAATGAAAGAAAGCTTAGCCTTAGCAAAGTCTACTTGTCTATGCTGAATTTCATGCTACTTTTTGTTTGGCTCCCTATTTTGAATTATTTCATTAATATTGAAGACTACTGCCCTTTAGTCACAACTAAAATGCCCAGTAATTTCACCCCACCTAAAGATAGGCATAAAAATTTGCTATTTTGTACTTACAGGGCAGTCTGCTCAACTTATATTAAAATCCCTGCTGCCTGCTTAGAAGATTGGACTATGCAGAAAAAGGATTTTTTCCTCTACCTCAAACAAAACTCCTGGGATAAAAGTCATACGCTTAGGATGCAGACTGCAATCAACACATGGGTCTTAAGTGTCTCTTTCATTATCTTCCTTATTTTTGCCTAAAATGGTAAGCTTCTAAATGTGAATCAACAACACTTCAACAGTGCAGAAGAGCTCTTTTGGATCAGGGAAGAATGTGCCTCCCTGGGACATTTGTTGCCACCCTTGCCACCAACTCAATATGAATCACTGGGCCAAGTCTTTCGCGTGTGGTGCCGGACATGGGCATCCCTGCAAACCAATCCTAAATGGATGTGCACTTCCAACAGCTACAGTCATCAAGACACACTGAAGAAATTAAATACCCTATTAATATGATGAATTTAGAAAACTAGGAGGTCTCAAAGCAGACATCAAAATAATATGACACTTTTGACCAATTAGACTTTAAATCTCCACTCCTCTGTTTGCCATTCGTGGAAAGGAATAATTCTTCACTGCATCACAGAAGATAAACAAATTCCACTTTCAGACAAACTGAAATGCTAAAATGACTAATTATAAAAAACCTGGCAGCAAAACTAGTTTCTTTTTATCCACTGTACTCCTGGGATGGTAAAGAAGGCTTATTGCTCAAAAAAAAAAAAGGTTACAAAGAAATACATAGCTACATATTTATAGAACTGATCAAGTTCTCTGTAGGAAAGGAAAAATTTGATGATTACAGACTACATGACGTTCAGACTTAAGGAGACAGGCATTTTAAATCCAGGCTCTTACTAGATTCGATATGCTGAGCTTTATAACCTCTACAACATTTAACATAATTTTTAAATGCATAATTAAGGGATGAATAAGATCCCTAGATTCAGTAATACTTGGTGAAAGTGCATGTACTTTTAAGTTTTATAGCATAACATTTTTTTTTCTCTAATTAAAAAAAATATACTCTGCATTATCTTTTGAGATTATAGATGAAAAGGAATCCAAAGAAGCCTTTGGATTCACTAAATACGCCTAGGTTTTGACTAATTTACTTCTAGGTAAATATGATTCTGACACCTTCCATAATTTAATTTTATGGATACTTGTAAGATGTTCTATAGGAACAGACACTTTAATTTGTCCTGAAACAAATTTGCATTTAATATTTAATTTCACATTATCTGTTAGAACTGCATTATGCTTTAGAAAACAACTAAGGTGACTTTTGGAGAGGAAGTAGAACAAGACTGTGGGTAGCCTTAGTACAAAAGTTCACATTCACAGTTTATAAAAGACAGCTGAATGAATAGCAAAGGCGGGGCAGGGGGGAAGAGTAAATGAAAAGTGTTTGCTAAACACCTGTTATCTATCACTATACTATTATTTTCCCCATACATGTACATATCTATTAGAACTATTATTAGAAATATTCATTTCCTGGAGTACAAATTTTCTAAGTACCTATCCATGTCTTAAAAGAGATGTTCACATCAAAAGAACAAGAAGTAAAAGCTGTCTTTATAATGGGCAAAAACATGTTCCCTATTATCATCCTAAATGCCTAAGAGTTTTCCTAAAAGCAACCATCAGAACCTTTTGTTCCACAGAGAACTCCAACACTGCCACTAGCAACTTTGAGCAGCTCTACTTTTATCTCATGCACGCTGCCCTGGAGAACAGTACTGTGAGGGCAAACACTGCAAGAGCAGTGCAGTATTTTTGTTTTAAGGACTGCTGCATCAGGACTTCCCACAAACAAAACATATTGTCCTGTCTGAAAACACTCTCAATACAAGTCAAAGTAAAGCATTTTCCTGCAATATGCCAAATAAAAACATCCCCATTCCCAAGGGTTACAAAGAGAGATTAACAGAAATTCTAAAAAGATGCTCACATCTCTGACGTAAAGTTGGTGTTAGAGACTGTTCTTAATCTTAAAGCAAATCTCTTTCTCTGCACAGTGAGTCAGATGTCAAGATGCTTCCCATCCACGGAAACCATGAGCCTTTCTTATCCAAGACTCACACCCTTATCTTAGCTGAGAAAAGGATTTGGGGGATTGTGATAAATACACAAGTTTCTCCTCTGTTTCATTTCGATTCAAACCCTCATTATTCTCTTTGTCCCTCAAGATTACTGATCACCAGCTTTTTTAGAAAGCAGTTTCAAAACTCCTCTCTGGATTACTGAGTGACTCAACCATTCTGGAAAGAATAACTACCTTTTGGAAGTCTACATGCAATGGTCACCTGTCCCGAGCTATCAGAACCTTTTAGTAAATATCTTGACACCCAACTAGACGCAACTATAAGCAAACGTTTGCTTTACAGTGAAAGAAAAGTTTTCTTGTCTACTACAGCAATACTCAAATCTCAGTGCAAAGTTTTTCCATGTTACGTTTCCTAAAACTTGTTATGTCATGTTTGTATTTCACATAAAACCTTGCATGTTATGCAAACTAAAAATCACACTTGGTACAAACCTACAGGTGGGATTAAAGTATACAGTTTACCACTGGATTTTAATTAGGGCCAATTACAACAAAAATCCATAACTTTTCATTGGTAAAAGGGAAACAGGTTCAAGCTGATGGACTTTCAAGAAGACTATAATAGACATTATCATTTACCCGTGAAAGAAAGCAAAAGAAAGTGCTAGAAATGTCTTTTATGTGCAGTAATTTGTATATTTTGAAAATGCTTTACTAAAAATAAATAAATAAATCACAGACCCATACACAAGCTCTCTCAGAATAAGAATTTAAAATTCTCTTCAGCAATTCTGAACAGTCTCAGACATGAATCTTGCTATGACCAGTTATTGAATCTTCCAAAATGCAAGAGAATAACATCTCATTCAATTGAGACCTCCTTTTGGTTAAAGGGTAACCACTCTTCTACTGTAGAACATATCCTCTACATCACCAAAATGCTAAGAAAACATTTTTTTTTGTATTAAATATTGTTGTATTACTATGGAAGAGCCTCAACATAAATCTTTATTATTCAAAATAACAGAACTTAAAAAATTATCTCACAGGTTTCCCACCTGCAAACTGTTACTCCAAAACACAACAGATACTGAAAAGCTGTCCTCTTTGAAATCGCAAGCAGATTTTTTTCAACCAGAAAAGAAGCCAGCACCTACAAAAGTCTTCCCTTTTTTAAATTCCTCTTCACTTCCAATGGAGCTGTTTCAGAACATTACAGTCAGTGGTAAAAGCAAGGTATCAATTTCAAAATACCACGTTACTACACAAAAAAAAGGATCTCGGCAACATCAGAATTCTTTGAAGGAGACAGCTGCGAATGGAGAGGAGTCCTAAGTCTTTAGAGAGGAAGAACTAGAAGTAAGTTATAACCTTTTCTAAGGGAACACAATCACCCCATCACTCCTGCTCCAAAAATCCTTGCAAGGTTTCTTCAGCTGCAAGAGGTATGGAAAAGCAATGGGCTCACAGGAAGCAAATATTCCTGAATGGCAAGATGCTGTTTCTATTTTCCTTGCACAGGTTTGCAAGGACAGTAAGTAAACCCTGTCTGCATTGTGGAGATGCAATCAGACACATGCACACGTGTAACCCTGCCCTCCTCAATCTCTGAAACAAATTACTGCATTCTGTTAAGTGAAAGTCATCTGTTAGGAGAAAATACTAAATTGTACCTGGTGTATACTCATACCATAGTTTAATTTACACCAAGAGGAACTGTGTGAATCAAATATTGAATTAGCTATGAGAATGTCACCCAGTATGGTGAAAGAAATACAGCTCTCTAGTTATGGGATACCTAAAGCCCTAGCAAAATGGTCCATCCCTTGCAGATTACAGTAAGACACATGAATACATTTGGTGACCTCAACACATACATACAAATTTTCTTCTAAATAATATAAAAGTGTTGTGATCACTCAGAAAAAAAAAAAAAAGTTATATAATTTCAAATACATACCAGAGATAAAAGAAATGGTAAGACAAGCCTGAGTTAACTCTGCAGATTGTCGGAGCTTAAAAAATTGTAGATGACTCTCCACCACCTACCTCCTTATTGATACTTTAGCACTGAACGAGCATGTATGAGCATCAGTCACACTGTACATATGCTGTGTTTTCTGACTAGAAGAACCAGAAGGTCTTTGCCTTTTGCTGTTTCCTATATGTTAAAAGTACCTCAGAATAATGAAGTAAGACTTGTTTGCAAAGGATTCAGCTTTGCTTACAATATGTTTTCTTTCTCTTTGCCACACAAACAAAAAGAAAATGGCAGAGCTGTTAAACTAGGGTCAGAAAGATTAACATGGCTTTACTCATTCTCCCACAGCCTGACTAGCGCTACTCCTACTCAAGGAAAAATTACTGAAAATGAAATAAATGAAAATTAATTTTAAAGCATACAAGTCAACCTGGTGCATTTCCGAAACCTAGAACACTCATCAAGAAACACCATCCTTTTACATCCGCTTCACAGCGCTGATGCAGTAAGAAAGCAATTGTAGGATGTTTGACTTATCTTACACCTTCACTCTGGAAGATGCTGTTTACAATCCTGAAAGGAAGTATTGTTGAAACAGCAGAGGTATACATCTTTCCCATTGCATGAGATGGATCAGAGCAGCCACTTACTGGAACTTCCACCAAATTTATCTCTTGCTGACACTACGTTAAAAGGTCAGATTCTGCCTATGAAGGGATTTATAGGCTGATCACATGCTGACAGGATGAATATTCAAAATAATTTGTTATTAATGTTGATATTTTCTCTTTCCGTTATATACCTGCTCAGCTATCCTTTAAATACCTAGTAATATTTATATGTAGATATTGTGTAATTGAACTCCTCCACCTGGCTTTACTAATTGATCAGGAAGAAGGAAATGGCATCTTGGAAACGACACCCTCCCCCTGACTAGACACCACAGGCTGCGGAGGTCAGCTCCATACATAGGAACAATTCCTTCATAGAACTTCTCAGTGACAACAGCAAATATTCTCTTTTTAGAAGTATTTGCCTATATTGAGGTAGATGAAAAGTAGAGAGCAGATTTAGTTTAGGAATGCATATACAATTCATAACCACAAGGAACCTGAATACACAAAATAGTCTTTCTCTTCCCAAGCTAGGACAGATGGCTAATAGCACACTTCAGTTTTACCCTTCACTACCCTTTTCACTCTCCCATTTATATACATACTTTTTTTTTTTTTTTTTTTTTTTTTGTGCTAATGGTTAAATACTTATCAGGGCAAGTGCTAAGAGAGGCTAACTAATGGCAATTCCTCCTATCCTAAGACACTGGATGCTAAACCTCCAGTCTCCATTCCAAGTACTTATTTTCACAAAACAAAACAAACTTTTACATACAAAAATAAATATTTGCATTCCATATATGTACACACACAAAATTTTATTATATTATTTATATACATATTTGCATTTATTTTTATATAATTCCAGTTGCCTCCAAGAAGCACATTTCAATTAAAGCCATTTGTTCCCAACACCTTAATTGAACACTACAACTGGAAAACAGTATCTATAATAAAATCAGCTTCTCTAAGCAGAATTTTATTTTTTTCCCCAAACTGAATAGTTTTTCTATTCAAGAGACTTTCCTATTTTTTTTAGCACAAAGACTCTGCCCCACCAACATCATCACATCCTTCTAGCTTCCAGTCTTCAGAATGGAAGACAAAACCAGTAATTCGATCCCTAGCAACATTTCATGGTTTAAAAAAAATGTGGTTTCAGAATCACTAATAGGTATTTATTGAAGCTGAATGACAATATTATTTTTGTTTTTAATAATCTGCTGAATGGTTAGAAGTGGGATACACTAAAAATCCCAAACATAAAATCCACACAGACTCAAAAATTCTTATACTTTCTACAGCACAACTTACATGCAAATAATGCATTAAACCAATTTCAAACTCAGGCAATTCAGCCAATTTAAGAAACAGGAAAAAGAAATGAGGACGTGGGTTTTGATAAAGCAGCTGGCATTTGCTTCAGCAATAGCAAAACTGTGTGTAAGGAAACAAAATTAACTTCATTCCTCAAAATAGCCTAGTGCTCTCAGACAGGTAGATTATAACATACAATGCATAAGACATGCTAGATGGGAAAGAATGCAAGAAGATTTTAGGAAAAAGTTATCCCCCCCCGCCCCGCCTTGCATTTGCTGAATTCTGGAAAAGGTATGTGTGCTGGGGAGAGAGATCAACTTTCCAAGTTGATAAATGATTCAAAAAACAAGAGAGAAAATACTACCTTGTCAGTAACTATGATTTAACTAGTTTATTGGAGGTTTTTAAAATGTTACATATAAACTGGACATATTAGTTATTAAACCTGGATTATAATGAGCTTTCCACTTGTCTAACCATAGCTTTATGCCAAATTTAGTTTTGGCTACCTTAAAATACTACATCAAGTGTGTGATCCCTCTCTTGAATCACCCAAGCAGAGTTAGATAGCAGATTTCTTCCCAAGTTTAAGTTTATGTAAATAGCACAACTATATGCAACTGTTCTTCCTGGGTAGGTCAAGCCTTAAAGGACAAAGCAGAAAAAGGGAAAACATGGGTTTAAAATTAAAAACTACATTGTTCGGAGCATATTTCAACAAGATTCACGTTACACTTCACCAAGTGGAACTGTACCTTCACCTGTAAATTGACTGAAGATTTTAATCTCTCCTTTTCATGTTCATCTTTTTTATTATGGCTGGTTCTTGCTTTTCAAATGTTTGGCCATGTAAATCTAACATACCAGTAGGAGCAGAGCAAAAGCATACTAATGTTTACTTCCAATGGAGACCAGTTGTCTTGGGAAAAAAAAACCCAAACAATCCTGCATCATTTGTGCCACCTTCTCGTACCTATTATTCCAACCAACAAATAGTTAAGTAATGCTTTACTTTTAAATTTAAAAACGCTAAGATTTTTAACACTGCATGGAGAGAAAATCTTGTGGGGAAAAAAGTACTGGGGGAAAAAAAATCCCCATAAATGATCAGGAAGAATGCCCTAGCTAATCCTACATGTTATCTCATCATTTGCTGTCACAGTGTTGTAACTGAACAGAATGAAGGATGTTACCTGCTAGTCGCAGGGGGAAAAAAATTCAATTGCTGTTGCTAAATGAACTGTACTGAGAACAGTATGATAATGACAGTGATAACTTTTTGTAATTCTTCTTTAATGTCAGATTAAGTGCATTCCATAACATCAATGCCATTTCTGTTCCCCATGTATTTAAATAACATTACATCAAGAACACAAGAGCGATTGTGCTGCATCAGACAAATGTTTGTTGAGCTCAGACTCTCATACAGTGGCAAGCAGAAGACACTTAAGAAGCATTAAAGCCAAGTATGTAGTGATATTCCTACAGAACACTGTCAGGCTTAAATTTTTCAGAGATTCCAAAGATCTGAAGTCATATTTAGCCTTAATTTTTCCAGTGAGTGCTTCTTCCATTAAGTTCATGAACATAAAACATATAGTATCCACAATATCATACAGCAAGAAGTTACATATTACACAGTACATGGAGAACCACCTCCATTTGTTTGAGCATGCTAAACACTCATTTTATTTGATGGTTCCTACTTCTTGAAGTGAAAGAGGCCATGCCAGCCAGACAGGGCAGTGACCACTCCAACATGGAGAGCAGTCCCATAGTATTCAAGTTAGAGCAGAGCAGGTCAAGGTCAGCAGCCAGGGTCAGCCGCAGCCCAGCAATCTGTACCTCACCCAGCTGGCTTTGACCTCAGGCAGCCAGGCCTGGAGTAGGTGCAGAAGCATTTGCAGAATGTATTCTTACAGCCAGGGCTCCAGCGCTGGAAGCAGCAGCACGACCACTTTCCTGCGTCACTGAGAAATCATCAGGAAACAGTACAATAAATTGGCAGCCTGTAATAAAATTATCATCATCCAAAGGAGCCAGGAGAACATAATTAGTATGCACGGGTTTTAAAGCTGAACTGAAAGTGTGATCATTTAAACACTGGGAATTACAGTTTCTTTTATTGATTTATTTAAAATAAAACTTCTATCTTCTGTGTGAGTTAAGAGGGGAGATTCTCATCTAGGTGATCCAAATATGCTTTCCAAATGCTGCAAATATAGAGACCTGAGACATCAGGTGGAAGACTGAGCATTTTCTAGGAACACTGGAAGGTAATTAATCTTCAAGACTCATGATATGAAAAACCAGAAATTCTCTTGTGACCCCAGATATGCAAAGGGCTAGGCACCATGGCTAGGGTTCCTGCTGAAACATCCAAGGCAAACCAACACGTGTCACAGATGGAGCAGTATGCCTTAAACGCTTTCTCCTTTGACTCATCTACACCATGAATTTACTCCTGGCAACAGCATCATCAAAGAAAGAACTTTGAGTGAGAAACCACTGGGTGAACAAGCTGCAACATCAGATTACATTCACTCCACATGTTTTATGATCACCTTCACCACATCACTCGCAAGCAACAACACTAAAGCAAGCTTATGCAGCAAACGCGTGATATGAAGATTTTTGTTCCCAGAAGGAAATCACTTCACTGCTTAGCATATTTCAAAAGCATTATCATTTTTCTTAGTCCTTCCAATATTCATCTCCATAGAGTAAGCAAGGCTAGCCTACAGAGATGGGGAAAATAAAGCTAAAAATACCCTGTTTGAATTGTAAAGTCAGGGAGAAAACTGGAGGAAGTATTTGACATCACCCAACAAAATCAAAGAAATTTTCACTTAAACCAAAAGCAGTATTCCAAGCTTCAGCTACTCAAGCAATTTTTGAAGAAGAATTTTTAAAAGTAAAGGCAGCGACTAGATTTTCTTCCCATGCATAACTGGCATAATACATCAATAAAATATATAAAGTTGTTTTGAGAGAGAATCTTGACAGCTGAGCAGTAAAAAACTGGTAAGTTTGCAGAGGCAACGTAAGAGTCAATGTGAGAACAAATTTCAACTGAAGAGGGTAGGAACCCCAAATCTGTTTGAAAGACTATGTAAATGAGATCATTTCGCTTATAGAGTGATATGGTTCAGAAATGTTTGTTCTGCCCAACATAATACTTTGTAAGTCTAATTATCTTTTTTGGCTGGGTATTATGAAAAGTATAACAATTAGCTAGAAAAATCTGCTTTGATTTTAGAAATGTAGAATATGAGCTGTATTTTTGGTTTCTGCATAAGTAACCTGTGACTTTTTGTAATAATTTTAGTGAAACTGGTTATTAGTCAAGCTTAGCAACAGTAACACGTTAATTAAATATTATCTAACCTCTCTCTTACCTGTCAAGAACTTAAGCATATGTTTAAAATGAGAACTGGGCAGTCACAGAGATATTAGAGACACTGGGTTATTAGTTTAGAAAAAGGAGTCAGTTCATCAGTAGTGAAGTATTTTTGAAACTGGCAGCATGAAGATAATAGTTACAGATAATTATTTGAACATCCTCCCTGCCATTGTCTAAGAACAGATGTTGCTAAGAGGTAAAAACTGAAAAGGAATACAAACCCAGTAAAGTTTTAAAAGACATCAACAAATTGCCTGCAAGGATTCTAAGTGGATGAAAATCACAAAAGCAAAGGAAAGGCAACAGTTCTGAAAGCAGAATATTGTCAAAATGGTCAAAAGATACATAGAGCTCATGGACAAGAAGCAGCTTGAACTTTTTTTTTTGCCACAAATTTTTGAGCAAATTATTTTGCAGAATTTCTTTCAGAATTTGCAATACCTATACAATTGGTAGTGAAATTTTGCAGGATAACTGACTAGTTTTTGATTAGTTGAAAAGCTTAAGGAATTAAGTAAATTCCGGTTCTCATTTTCCTCTTTTACATAAAGGACTGGAATAGTACATTTGGGATTTTTTTTTTCCTGATTTAAGTGTTTTACAAAGATACTGAATAGCAAAGCCTCAAGTATGAAGTATTTTCAAAACCTAGGACTATGTGACTCTTCTTTCTTATGCTCTAGGGAAAGGAAAAAAGTATGAAAGGATGAGAGAAGGTGAACAATTCAGTTTCTTTAACAAAGATTGCAAAGCATTAAGCATTATGGCATTTTTTCCCTCTAAAATGCAAACAGTTATTACATTCCAACATACCAGCTACTAAGAGCAGTTTGATAGCATATCATTTTTCCTGGTGCAAATGGGTAGGTAGTGCAGTTTACAACTGCCATGCTGGACTAGAAACATAACAAGAATATATGCAGTTATATCAGCAAAATTATGCTTCTACCAGCACAGTGAAAATTATTTTATAAAAGAAAATTAGCAAAATGGTTTACATAGTAAAAAATGCATCAATACTGGGGGAGTTTTCCTTACACAATCTGTCACCTAAGTCTTATTGCTTTTTCTACAACTGTAATACTACAGAGGAACTTTAGACCAAATCTACTGAACCTGATCTACATGCCCTAAACTGAGGAAAAATAAAACAGAAAAAAGAATAACATGTAGCAACTTACGCAATGACAGGAAAGCAAATTAACAGAATGCTTCTATATACATTGCAGATTTTGTTTAATGCCCACAGACTACCACTTCTTTGTTGCTGTGAAGTTTTAATGCAACACATTTATTTTATGCCATTTATGGACAGGCAGCTGTTATGTGAAATTTTAATACTTCAACTCACTTTTGAGAGAAACACAGTTAAAGTGGTTCTATCCTGAAGCAGTTGTGCTTCTCATCACAATCAGGAAATACTGAGTTGGTCAGACTGAAACATTTAAGTCATTTGTTTTGAATCAAAGTCTGTAACCCTCACCAGTACTACCCCAGCCTAAGAATGAGGGGTACTCAACTTCTTGCCACCCCAAAAGTCTGAAAGTACATACCTGGAACACCCATTATATATTGCTGCCTGCTCTTCTGACATATTAGAAGCCCTGGAAGTGATTAAGTCTCCTTCTCCTAGGCAAATTCTCTCATACAACAAGGACCCAAACTTTCTTCAACTGAACAAGTGAAGACAGAGGTTGCTCACTCCCAAACTATATCAAGTGCTTGATCCACCCAACTGATGGATGGTGGTAGTTCTGGGCACAAACCACAGTCGTGCCATTTCTGCATGGACACACAATGAAGAGTAGTACCTAGTATAAATGTTATGGTAGTTGTAATTACTATTTCTAAATTGAAAGAGTAACATTAAAAGCCATAACCTCAAATGCTCCTGGCCAAATGAATAAATAAGATTCTGCAATGCAGGATGGTAACGGGCTATAGGAATATAAAAGACTGCAGTTTGAACTAAAGTCTGCAGTAAGAACCAGCGACAGACAGCAAGCACTATTCCTTCCTTCATGTCATCCTCTGTCTCAGTCCTGCTTTTTCAGTCAAGAATCACGAAACGCATATGAAAGACTTCTGCCTTTACTAACAAGGCAGAGCATCTGCTGCTACAGAGATTCCTTTCCCTGCAGTGAAATTTTAAAGATTCCTTCTTCAAAAACAGCAAGATGAGTAATTAGCAAACTTCTCAGTACAAATGCTAAACAGAAAATGTTTACACTGTTACAATGGCTAACACTTCGCTCCCAATAGGGTGTAAAAAAAAAAAAAAATAAAATAGATCAGTTCAGCAGATGTGAGATGGATCTTCTCTGCTTATGACACAGCTGTGATTTTTAGCAACTAAGTTACACAACAAATGTATACTGGAGTTTTGTTCCAGGCTGTGAACAGAACATCAACGTTTGAAAGAGGCAGCTGTTCACCACGACAGCTACAACATCCACAGAAATCCAACTAGCTAAAGCTAAGATACATAACAAGGCGGTATATGATGTCCACTACAAACACATACAAAGAACTTGGAGACTGACTAGACTTGGAATCTCAGTGAGATTAAATATTCTTCAAAAACAGACAGGACTGTACAATTTGAGATTTTCAAGATTTGTTACTCTAAAGAATCCAACGAAAAAGCCTCTGAACTCTGATGGCAGGACGTCAATCAACACTGAGACAAAACTTTAATTTTCTCCTTGAAATGAGAACAAAACCACAGCAAGAGGTGTGCACCTCAAAAGCTTTCTTTTTCTTAAGAAAATAAACTGTAACAAGGAAATTCTGAAGTACAGAAACTCAGATCTGCTGGATGAAACATAATAAAAACAGAGTTTGAAAAAAAAATCATAGCTTCTGACTTTGAGGGGATGGGATCTTCCTTTCAGACCTTCTCTCAGTTTGGCAACTTTCACCCACTTCCTGGATTGAAACAAGTATCATATGGCTCTCTAAGATGTTCCAGAAATTCATCATGTCTTAGCAGCCACATGAAGATTTGAGGTATTCTTCTGAGCCACACAAGCACTCACTCATTGGTGTGCAGCTGTTCATTGCAACAAATAAAACACTATTGGCATTCTCAGCTCTCCTGCAGCAAGCAGGTATGCAAACAGCCCACACATTGCTTGATTCTGAGTTACACGTTCATGAGGTTGTGCTTTCATTTCAACCTAGCACAGCAAGACTCACTTCAGTTCCATGACAATCCAGATGGAGCACTTAAGGACTTGAAAACAATTTCAGTAATGAATAAAAACACAGGTACAGCATCTCCTCATGTTCAGCAAATTTCTTCTAGGCAATGAGGGAAGTCAAAACAAATGAGAATACAATTACTCCTTAACTTTTTATAAGCTACTATTAATAGAATAAAGCATTACAACAGAGATCATAAAATTAATAAGACATAAACACTGTTGACATAATATGCAGAATAGAGGGATTTACTTACCATTATTCTTTTCATGAGATGTTGGTAACCTACCACTGATGCCCGTAAATTTTTACTCACAATTCATAGTTCACGGCACTAAAATACCATTTGTCCTCTCCACCTCAAAAAAAATTTATTAGCACTGCAGAAATGTTACAAAAAGCTTTCTGCAGGTGCTGATAAGTTAAAATAAACAAAAAAATCCCTTTGATCTCTGTTATTTTGCTCTTTAATATCACTGTTACAAAAACAACGCTACATTTTGCAGATACTAGAACTTATAATTCTTAATGAAATATTGAACTGTGTTTTCCAAATATCAAAGTTTTGACTCCTTAAAAACAAACGAACAAGAAAAAAAACCAAAAAAACCAAAAAAAAAACCAAAAAACATGCCCACAAGGGATTTCCTTTTTATCTTCATGAGGGTTTGTCTTTTTTCCCCACATACAGTATAATTTTTTTGAACACATTAAAACAAATATAAAAGCTCAGCGCCTGGCTTCATTTGTTATAAAACAGTATACTAACTTGTATAATGAAATCACGAGTTAAGACTGCATTTTTTGGAAACTGTTATTTCCACTATCAGTTCCTTGTGATAAAATCCTTATCTGCTGACTTCACCCACCAACAGTTTTGCTGAAAAACCCAGGAAAGGAAGAATTATGCCTGATCCACCTTGCACATGATCAAAACAGCTATAGTCCACAAATGAACACTGTATGATGCACAATTTGCATTTCAAACACAAAAGTGTATCTGTTCAATTGAAGAAGTCTGCAAATCAGTAGGTTTGCTTTCTAAATCCTGACAGAATTTTTAATTTTTAGGGCTCATGTATCATTTGTGGCTCTAAGCAGGGGAGACAGTTGATAAAGCCAAAGGAAAGATTTCAATTTTTTACTTCTTTAAAGATCAGCTTGAGTAAAGGTTTAAGTCAGTTCATATTTCCACTACCATCATCCCTTCCCAAATATCTGAATAGCTCTACTTATAAATAAACTACATCACACATTTTTCAAGACAAAAACTCTGATGAAATTCCATATATAAGTGATATTTATTATTAGAATTATCATTACTCTTACTGGAACCCCCTCTTATTTCACCTTACTGTTGCTGCATACAATTGAGAAGTCTGCCTTCCTGCTCGTTTCCCCACAAAGTACACAAAAGCAAGAAGCAAGAGAGTCTATCTGGAAGGCACATTCACTGACAGTCCAGTGTTCTGAATAAAACACTGAATTATGAAGTGCACTGGAAACATTAACATAATTTCTATTACTGTTGAGTCCTTAACAATTGCAGCTCCACCTGATCTTACAATTATTTTCTTCGGTCACAGTCTACTCCAGCTCTCTACGTTATATATTTTGTTTAAATTACCGCACAACTGAGAAGAAGGTTGTATGTTTACCATGTCTTGGTTGCTGCGCTCCAGCTCAATTCCAGCCTTTCCAAAGGCAATCGAGCCTGGTGAGCTCTGCAGGACCTTCTCAGCAGGGGAGGAAAGCTGCAAGGCAGCTAAGAGAGTGTCTACGTGCCTGCAGGAAGCCTGCAGCGGGTCCACAGATTAGAAGACTTGCAAGAGGAGGAGAAGGCTGTCCAGCAGCAGCCCAGAAGCATACTGAATTAAAGTGGTCATGCAACCACAGCCATTCCGCCTTCCATCACAGCATTTCTTCACTGAGAATAGCTGTAGCGGTCAGAGGAAAGGCTTGTCTGTGATTCTGTGAGATTACGTGGCTCCTCAGACCCTCACCAATAACAAACATCTAACTGAGCAGGACACGAGAAACTGCTGGATGTGACAGTCAACTCCGTGAGAACTGACAGAAATCACAGAGGGTGCCATGAGGAACAGCTCTGGATTTCTCGGCCAGTTACGTGACGAACAGCGAAGCTTCACAGCTAACTGAGCAGGAGTACTGGGGACCTTTTCAGGAGCAGCATCTTGCCAGGCCAACAGCTGCTAGCTAATAGCATTAGTAATACCATATAAACCTGAACTTCCCTTGGCAGCAGTATCAGAAATACCTATCTGGGCACCCATGTGACAAAACCAATGGGGGGAAAGTAATTAGGGTGAGCTGTAGACTTGGAAGAAGCCTGCATTAGAGAAAGGAGAGGTAGAAGGAAGTGAAATGGAGTGTCAGAAAACTGGGAAAGCTACATCAAGGTATGTAAATTATATGATTAGTGTTGTCTGGGAATATGTGCTGGGTGGCTCTGCACTTGAACACTGCAGCCTCAAAACCAAACCTGTTGTCCTGACTATTCCACACGCTGTGAAACCTGCTTCTGTGGTCGGAAAAGAGGGAACGGGAGTTTTCCCTGGCTGGCAGGGTGGATCACGCATCTTGGAATCACTGTGCCAGTCTTCATGCCGTACCCCAGTGACTGTCTACCCACTGCATCCTAAGTAACACTTCCAAGAACACTCTCGCAGCTTCCCAACCTTCTGGTTTAAGGACTTCCTGAGCAAGAAGTGGCACCTGTATATTTAACAAGACTCAGGGATTTTTCTTCCATGCATTTGTCTGATGATGTCTCAAGCAATGTAAAACATTAGGATTTACAACATCCTGTGGCAAAAAATACCAGGAACTGAATCACAAGATCTACAAAAGCACCCTAAACCTCCAAGCAAGCAAGGTGAAACCAGCATGAGTGTTGATGAGTAAAATCTATTATCCATGCAACAGACTGAGAGAATAGTTTCTCCTTCTAAACTGTACAAATGCCAAGCCTATTTAAGAAATGTGTTACTGGATTCCATGTATCAGCTGTTGACAATCATCTGTGGAAACTGACAACTGGTCTCCTGGGAAAGCTAGTCCCAAAGTGGTGGAAATATAAATCCTCCTTATCTGTTTTTACATTTCACCTCTGCTAAACTCTTCCTCTAAAGAAAAATGAATATAAATGTAACCTTTTAAAAATTATTACCCCTAAAAATAGTTATGCATAGTTATTTACAGATTGGTGAAATGGCACAGCTGTACAGTCCAACTTGCAAAAATAGTTTCTGATACGGCTTGAAGGATCTTGAATAGTAAGTGGAAACACAAGTATGGTATTTAGAAACCAAGAATTCTAGTATTCTGAGCAATCTGGACTAAATTCAGGTTTTAGAAATTGCAAATAGCTAGGCATCCAGCTAAGGCCTGGAAATGCGTGTAGTCTGGGTAACTGCAACAAACATGAAGAAAAGAGGCTGTTTGTCCTTGTTTTTCCAAGTTAAAACTAGCTTGACCACATCCTCTACTAAGCATCAGAAGACAACTTAAAATTCCCCTATTAGTTTTCCCCCATAACCCACTACTTCCTCTTCCAGTTGATTAATGACACTGTGAGCTTCACGTGTGTCCTGGTTTCAGCTGGGAGAGAGTTAACTTTCTTCTCAGTAGCTGGTGCAGTGCTGCGTTTTGGATTTGCTGCGAGAACGTAGCACACGGATGGGTTTGGTTGTTGCTAGGTCATGGTTATACCGAATCAAGGACTTTTCAGTTCCTTGGGCCCTGCCAGCGAGAGGGCTGGAGGGGCACAGGAAATTCCAAGGGGACACAGCCAGGACAGGTGACCCAAGCTAGCCAGAGGTATTCCACACCATATGACATCGTGCTGAGTATATAAGCTGGGGGAAGAAGAATGAAGGGGGCGATATTCGGCATTATGGCATTTGTCTTCCCCAGTAACCGTTACGCATGATGGAGCCCTGCTTCCCTGGGGATGGCCGAGCACCTGCCTGCCCATGGGAAGTGGTGAATGAATCCCTTGCTTTGCTTGCGTGCATGGCTTTTGCTTTACCTATTAAATTGCTCTTATCTCAACCCCTGAGTTTTATGTCCCTTTCCGATTCTCCTCCCCATCCCTCTGGGTGAGGGGGAGTGAGCAAGTGGCTGTGTGGTGCTTGGTTGCCAGCCGGGGTTAAACCATGACAACAGGTTATAACCCAGCCACTCGCAGGTCAAAAAAAATCTAGAGAGTACTGAAGGTCAGGTTTTAGTCACACCAGCAAGGATAAAAACAGTCAAGTGTCATGAAAGAATCAAGAGAACTCAAGTAATCATTCAAACATTTGGATACAATGTCATTAAGATTCATGATTTCAGTCTCCCATTAATCATGCCAATCAACAAGATGTGAGTGTTCTTCCTCTAAACTCACCACGAATTTCACGTTTCATTTGCTGAGTATTGTCACTATTCATCTCCATGGAAACAGTTGTGATGGGAAAGACTCTCTGGTATATTGTATCAGCGAGTGAATCAGACAAGGTGACTCTAAATAAAGATGACTCTTTCTAAATATACACATGGCCTGCAAACCAGCAATACTAATAAAATATTTTCAAAATGATTTTAAAATATAGGCAGAGTTTTAATAAAATAGTAAGACAGTCTCATGGACAGATGCACTGGTTTACAGTAGAGAGTACACCGATCAAAAAACCTCTTTTACTTAAAGAAAAAGAGTTTAAAAATTCTTGCTGACACACTATTCTATTTTTTCTAAATGACAGCTGGCAAGTAATACCAATTAACCACTGCAAACTTGTAAATAACTATATATACAACATACCATGCAAACTTCCCACATACAGTGAGACTCCTGTAATTTTTCCAATGCTTGCAGACATCCCATGACATTTAACATTAATAAAAAATACAAATATACTGTTTGCTGCCATGAAGTGCCCTCCATACAGCCATCCTAGCTTTTATCTTGGACATTTTCACATCTCCCCGACTGTTCTTTAAGCCTTTCACTTACCACTTCCTGTGGTACTCATACACATTCATAAACCTCACCAAATATGAAAGGGCATGAACTAAACCCAAAAATCTACTGTGGAATTCTCCTATCACAGTATCTCATTTTCAATCTAAGTAGTCACTCTACATATTAAGGGTTTACGTAAAAATGAAAGATACTCCAGAATCTCAAGCTGACAACCAATTCCCAAACAGCTTCACAAGCATTCAGCTCCTACCTTTGTTTCCATGTTCATTAGGATAAATTTAAAAACCACTTAAAATATATATTTTATTTTGTCTTTAATGAACACGAACATAAATGTAGAGCAAGGAAAAAGTATCTGTATTTAAGTTGAAAACAACATCAAAGTTACATGACATTTCAAGGTCCAAAAAGTAATGTATAAAGCTGGGAGAGAGGGAGAATGTCATACACAATGAACCCCTATTAATGCAGCTTACTTCTTCGACGCAGCAGGACTTTCACAGTCTTTCCAGACACAAGCCGTTATCTCTTCTGGAAAGGGCTTCTCAAGTCAGGCACAGAGTCACTCTAATGAAACTGCATTATTGTCAGGTGCGGTGCTAGCTTGGACTCCTCTCTTCTGCCACCTTCTGCACAACAAACACTTCATTGCACAACACAAACGTGTCCTTACATGCCTATAGCTATTTTTAGACACGCTCCAAGAAAACCAAGTACTTTAGATCAAAGCATTCATAGTAGCAAAATTAAAAGCCAGCTCCAACTGAAATCAGGTACTACCAAAAAGTCACTTGGAGTTTTTATATTAATAAAGATGATACAACAGGATGTAATATTATTGACAAATTTATACTATTTGGAATCTGACATAGTAGGTTTTATGAAAGACACTACATTTTCATATGACACAAATCAAGTGTAAATGGAAGCAAGTTGTTCAAGTAGTAAGCATGCTTCAAAAGACAACCAGAAGAAAAGACTACTGGAAGGAAAGATCTTTTTTCCTGCTACCATGTCAGAAGGGATTTAAACCTTTTCTGTATGACTTACTGCCTTCTCCATTCAAAAATTTTAATTCCACTAATTTAAAGGGGGTTTTTTTCATCAGCTCAAAAGTATGCGGTCTTTACAAATAACATGATGTATATACAGTTACGCAAAATTTGCTGATTTCCTAACTCAAGTAAAATTCAAAGCAATTACCAACAGTAGGTACAACCATTTTGTTGCAACACCAGCATAAACATGTCCTTTTCAGATGCTTCTGAAAAACTACACGTAGGCTATCTATGCAAAAACATGTCCAAATTACTATGAAGATATCAGTGTTATTGCAAAGAAAGCTGATAAACCTAGATATGAATAAAGAGAGGACAGAGTAACTGGCATCTCGGGTGCTTCCCAACTACTCCAAAACAAGACATAAGATATATTCAGAAAGACAGAAAGTTCATAAGCACAGAAAGGAAATATATCAATATGCAGTATGATGTAAGTGTAGAAGCTACCACAGCAAAGCACCACTAACCAAAAAGAAAAGCAATTCAAAAAAGTAGTTCGTTTTTCTTGCAACAGCCAGTTACAAATTAACACATGTGACTTTGAAAGATGTTTGACATGGGGCATTTCAAAAATATATGCCAATGTCCTATAAAAAGATCAAGTCTGTGAAGAACTGAGGAAGTAAATGACCTTCCTGTCCTGAAACACCCCTGCTGACTTCTCAAATGCTTGTAATTACTCAGTATCAGGATCAGGACAGTAAAATAAGATTTGATAAAATATTACTATTCCATGTTCTTATTTAAGATCAAATTGTGTCTGACTGACAGCAGTTTTGCATCACTAGCAAAATAAGTTCATTTAATTCTGACTTCCTTACTTGTCTGTTTTGATGTTAATATATTGATTTTTCTAATCAATATTTTATGATTTTGTTTCACTAAACCTTTTACATACAGTCTTACGAAGCACACAGCAGGGAAGTTTATTCCAGAAGTATGCAAGCTTTTCTAAAACCTGTATTTTTTTTATTCTCTATACTTTCTAACTTTTCTAATATAAAACATTATGCATATTTGCCATGCACTACAATTTAACATGAATGCGTGACTCAATAGAGCTGATCTGTATTCTTACAAAAAAAGTTCCTGAAGATTATTTCATTGCACAATGAAATATGAGCATATTTAAAAAACAAAACTAAAACCAACTAACAACAGTATGCAGAAAACTGTTTATGACTTTGCTATCCTACCAAAGTTATCTATTTTGGGATGCTTATGCAAATGCATCATATTTCTAAGAAAACACAGAAAAACACTACAAGGTAAGAACCACCTTTTTCTTGACAGGAAGTATAAATTCATATAAAAATTAAAGAACTTTTGCTTTACAACCCTAATGCTTGTTTTTCCAAATAGCTAAAGCATTTTAATAGGAAATTCTCCTTGCAAAACAATTTTCTATTCTTTTATATACCTGAAGTGCTGATTCTCAGGAAAAAAAGAAAAAGAAACCAACTACATTATTACAAGCCATGCACAATACAATGTAATGATACATGACTGCAGCTTTAATAATGAGTCTCATCAACAGTTACACTTGTAATCTCTCTTTAGCTGTTCAGCAGGATTTGTGCGGAGTTCCATTTTTGGTACACACTTGCATGAATCAACAGATCAAAAATCAGAAGCTTAAAGAAAAGTGGCAAATTCTAATTAAATGTATCTGAACATAATTTTTTAAAAAATAATCATTTCCTGCACATTCAGAATTTTGAGATACACTACTCTAATCCTAAAACCAAGCAGCTAATTCAGAACATACAACAGTGATTTTCAAGGCAAAACACTGTGAACAGCCAGTGAATCATTTCCTTCTCTCTACTTAAAAAAATCTTGTATTAGTTTGCCCACATAAGTAGTAGGCCAAATAAGATTACCAATTATAGCAGGACACTGCAATGCTGAACTGTCCCAAAATATAATCATACCCTCATCTTAGCATTTATAGAGATTATGTAAAGTCTTCAGCTCAGCAACTACCTTTATTACTTTGGTTTAGACAAGCAAAAAGAGGGTCCTAAGCATCATCCTTGATAATACTTAACAGGATACATATACCATCATGATTTCTTGACTGCTCTTTTCTTCATACATTATACCTACATGCATTATGGGAAAAAAACATTCTCATAATCAAGTGGCATCCC